>NC_141615.1:21862434-22162434 GCF_047967505.1 Dipteris shenzhenensis
GGAGAGGAAGGGAGGGTGGGAGAGGTGGTGGGGGAGGGCAAAGAGAGGGGGAGGGGGGCATTTAGGGGCCACCTTCACCTATTGCATATGCAATAGGTGGAGGGGTGGGAATGAAGGGGGACAACAGGAAATGGGGAGGAAGGAGCAGAGGCATATGAGCCCCCCCTTCACCTATTGCATACACAACATATGGGCAGGTGGGAAAGAGAGGGGATGGGGGAGAGGGAATAGAGAGTGAGAGGGAATGAATAGGGGACGGGAGCTAGGGAGGAAGGGGGAGGGAGGGATGGAGGGGGTTGGAAAAGAGGTGTTGGGGAGAGAAGGTGGGGGGCACAGAGAGAGAGAGAAAGAGAGAGAGAAAGAGAGAGAGAGAGAGAGAGAGAGAGAGAGAGAGAGAGAGAGAGAGAGAGAGAGAGAGAGAGAGAAGAAAGAAAGAAAATTTATTAAAGTCTTCGGAAGACTGAACGGTCTATGAATTTATGAAAAACTTGATACAACAGTTAGCTCGTGAAGTGGTGCCACTAATTGAGCGTCCACTCCATACAAAGCAAGAAATGCATATCACTACATGACCAGATTAAAAAAAAAGTAGTCATGTAGAGCCTCAATATCACTATGGTCTCTCAACTCCCCCGTCAAGGGTTAGGGAGTGATGTCATGAAATATGATATAGAATGCTATTGTCCCCTTGTGCATGTGGCTCTATGCTATCTCCGGGCCTTAATCCTACATCTAACAAGGCGACAATCACTCCGCTCGGTTGTGTATCCACCTTGAACATGGATGGGATGTCACCAAGTGTAATTTGAGCATCTCTCCTCTGCCTGAGCTATCGTGTCACTAGCTTGGGATCTCGGTCATGACTAGAGCCAATAGGGGGAGTATCAAAAGCTATGTCATGACCTATGTATAGATTTTGAGAAGTTCCTTGGTTTCGACCATAAGGTACCATTACAATTCTAGATGGTGCAGGATAGGGTCTCGGTAGTCTAAGTCTCATAGACCCCGCCCCCCTATGCAGGATGGGGGCCTGTAAGAAGTCTCCCATCTCATAATACTTCCCACTTCCCATTCTTTCAAGCCTGGTCTTGCTATTGTATCAGAGTGCGCCTCTCATCTACCTACAATGGAGTAAGATCCTCATCCATGGGAATTGAAGGATGATCCTGTAATGCAGATCTGCATCGTAAAGCCACAAGACGTGCTTGTACATCATAAAAATGAATAATGAGAGGCTTATTTCGATTGGGATCTCTCCCTACATGCCAAGCTCTCTAATCCCATGCTCTACAAGCCCTAAGGTGGTGGTCACAAAGCTGGCTGCATCACTCATTGGAGTACTCTCCATGGGATGCCACGAACTCTGATGTTGAGAGCCTTACTGGCCCTCTACTACTCCTCCAGGAGAGTAGGTGAAACTATCGCTTTCGCTAGTTCTTGTTTGGCTACATCTACCCATCTCAAGCTCTCCTTGATGGTAGATTGCATGCTATCAATCTGAGCCTCTACAACTAGTGTACTCCCTGTAACTATATGGGTAGAGGTGAGCTCCTCCCTGAGATGACCAATATCCTGCCTCAACCCCTGGATGATGCTGGCCTGCTCCTAGTGGATATGGTGAGAGAGAGAGAGAGAGAGAGAGAGAGAGAGAGAGAGAGAGAGATTATTAACACTATTTGGAAGACCAAAGGGCCTATGATACTAAAAGGAAACTAATACAATGAGATGAAGGGTGGAGCCACTAAACACGCATCAACACCCATGATGAATACAATGAAAAAACTAAAGTCTTGGGTAGGACGACATCGATACACAGATAGAGAAATCTCTAGACCCTCAAAGTAGGAGCCAGTAGGGGCATCAACTCTAGGAGGGGGCATCGATATACGAGGCTACTATGGTGGCATGTAGTCTATTATATGTCACTAGCGATGACTATCGACGTGTGAGGTCTGTGTTGATGTTCCAATTCTCTCACCCAACTAACTTAGAAATGCTCGGCCAACTCAGTGCTATGCTTGATAAAGATGCTTGCTCTTACAGTTTTAAAGTGGATATGCTCAGGTGCAAAATAGGTGTCAACATATAAAACACTCAGAGGTTGGGGTTAGCTATCAGAGAAGAACCATGCAATGACGGGAGAATACTGAGTCATGAACGCAAACACTTAGATAGGGGAGTATACACAACACAATTGAATAAAATAGACAATGGAGGTTTGAACATATTATAAAATTGGAAAGAGACCAAGGGAGTATCATAGACTTGAGATATGGGGCTTGATTTATGTGGAAAATTGAGGCAAAGGGTTGTCGCACACAATTGAGAGTGCGTAACCACCTAGCCCACATGGGAGACTTTTCCACACACACCATGCATGTGGGAGGATACATTAATGGGGTGAGACCCCCTCTTTTGGCTATAAAAGGAAGGGGCTATTCCTTGATGAGACACGCTCATTCTTGTAAAGCCACCTAGCTAGTATTTTGATATTTCCTCTCATCCCTTCTTTCAAATAAAGTATAGTTCTCTTCCCTTGATGTCTCCATCTCTACATTCCTCCTCCTACCATGTACATGCTTCTCTTCCCCCTCTCCTTTTCCCCTTGTGTCATAGTCTCCCTCTTCCTTCCCTCCATTTCTAATTCCTTTTTCCCTCCTATGACAACCGTTCGCTCTCATGATCTCCTTTTCTCCATGGCCCTTGAGCGTTGCCATGCCTAGCCTCTAGCCTCTGGTCTCGGTTTCTTTTCCGGCTAATAGTGGTCGCATAAAGGCATGCACAATTTAGAAAAATCATTACAAAACGTGCCAAAATTGGTAGAATGCTTAAACTTTTTGCCTCAACATCTGTACAAAGAGAAATGATAGCTACTCAACAAAACTAGGATTCTTATTTAAATACACTATGGACAAGAGGTGTGGACACCACAAGTAGAAAAAACATGGTTGAATTCTTTCTATAATATAGTTGAATTTAACATCTCTAATAGAAAAGAGAAGAAATCTAGACATTCTATTAGAGAAGAAATCTAGGTATACATCTGCAATATATCAGAGAATCTAGCTTCAAGGAAGACATGTAAATCTCATCATACTTCTCAAAGGTGATGGCATGTCAACCCATTCCATTTGCAATTACTGAAAACAAATCAATGTCTACTATTTTTTTACAAAACATGAAGAGAGGAGAGGAGAAGAGTGGAGATGAGGAGAGAGGGCATAGCTAGAGAGCACACCACAAATGACTAACTATACACTAGATTCAGTTGAAAATGTAGAATATATACAAACCCTTTTAGGGCTAGGGTTAGAGTTAGGGTGAGGGTTTTTAATCCTTTCCTTTGTAGTACTCTATTGGGTTAGTGCTATGCACATATCAAACATATGATGCTGAGATGGTTCCTCAACACCTTCCCTCAAGATCAACATCATGAATTAGGCCTTCCCTCAAGATGATGATTATGGGGAATCGAAGAAGGATTCCATCACGCCCCTTTAATGGGAATGTCCTTCCTCTACGTTAAACCAATAGCTTGTCAATGCTTCTCAAAAAGCTCTTTACCAAGTGGTTTGGTAAAGATGTCTAAAACATTTTCTTTGCAATCACAATGCTGCAGTGTGATGTCACCAAGTAACACTCTTTCTCTGATGAAGTGCTCCCTGACATCTATGTGCTTGGTCTTGGAGTGATATACTGGATTCTTGGCCAATGCTTGAGCTGATTGATTATCATAGTATATTATTGTTGGCTTTGATTCATCAAAGTAATCTTCTAACAATAGACTTTTGAGCCATATAGCTTCACATGCATCAGTGGTGAGTGCTTTATATTATGCTTTAGTTGAAGACAAAGAAATAGTTGGTTGTTTACCATGATATAGCACCTTTACCAAGTAAAAATGCATATCCCTATGTGGATCTCTTGGTCTCATGATCTCTGGCATAGTCAGTGTCACAGTATCCATGCAACCTTGGATGACTTCCTCTGTATTCTATTACAAACTATCTTGTACCTCTAATGTATCTCAAGAACCTTTTGGTTGCATTTCAATGAGACAGTTTCGGATTTGCCATAAACTGTGCAAGTGAACTTACTGCATAACAAATATCTGGCCATGTGATAGTTAGATATATAAGAGATCTGATGAGCTACCGATAGTATCTATCATTGATTGTAGGCTTTTTTAAATCTTTTGTAAGTTTCAAACTCTGTTCCATGGGAGTGGCTGCAATCTTGCAATCTACCATATGAAACTTCTTCAGGAGACTGTCGACATATTTTAGTTAACTCATGAAGGTGCTATCTGAGTCTCTCTCAAAACTCAATTCCGAGACAATAGTGCATAAATCCAAGATCCTTCATGTTGAACTCTGCAAATAAGTATTGTTTCAACTTTTTGATGAAGCTATCATTACTTCTGTTCACAATCAGATCATCTACATACAAACGTGCAATAGTAATGTCTTCCCCTTGAACTTTTTAGTAGAGAGTATGATCTGCATTGGACTTCATGTATCCTAGATTAGCAAAATACTCGTCAATTCTACTGTACCAACTTCTAGGTGCTTGCTTTAAGCCATAGAGAATTTTCTTAAGATGGCAAAATTGATTCTCTTTCCCTAGTTCAACATAACCTGCTAGTTGTTGCATGTAGACTTTCTTGTCTAGGTAACCATTGAGAAAATCATTCTTAACATCTAGCTGGCACACATTCCATCTGCTAAGTCTCGCTAGTGATATCAAGGACCGTATGGAATCCATCTTTGCTATTGGAGCATAAGTCTCATCATAGTCTTGATCATATTGTTGTGCAAATCTTTTTACAACTAGTCTGGCCTTGTATCTTTCGATGCTTCCATCTGGATTGTACTTCACTTTGTAAACCTATATGTTTGCTATGGCCTTCTTTCCTAGTAGAAGGTCACATAATTCCTAAGTGTTTCTTTTGTACAAAGCTTCCATTTCTTCATTCATAGCCGTTTGCCATTCTGGCTTGTTAACTGTGTCTTCGAAGTACACTGGCTCTTCTGTAGCCATGATGGTAGTCATAAGAGCATAATTGGTGGTTTCAACCTGAATTGCTTTGCCTTTTTGAGCATCTGTCAATCTTGCTGGTGGTCTGCTTTCCCTAGTAGACCGTTTGAGTTGCTGCTACTCTTCTCTAGGTGCTTTTGGCAATTATTGCTCTTCTTCATCAACCTTTTTTGTAGAAATTTGGGAATAGGGTGATAAAAAGTAAGTGCTAAGAAAAGAACATTCATGAATTATAACACAAAAAGCAACCTAGCAAAATAGATATGTAGTGTTCCATAGAGCATGATTAGGACTTGTGTCCTTAAGAATGTACTCAATGAAATGAAAATGTTTCCACTTACATTACCTAAAGGAACAGATGATTCAATGCCTTTGGACTTGTATAACATCCAATTTTAAAATTTGACTATGGATAATCCAATGTTAATGAGTACATTGTATAGTGCTATTTTCTAAGATCTCTTAAAAGAACAAAAAGGCTTTGGAAAATAGATAGGAGAATAGATTAGGATAGTACAAGATTAGATATCAAACTATTAAATGATGTATACCTTAAATACTCATTTTGTAATCATAACATCTCATGAGATGTTATACAAGATGGATATTCTTTGCAAAAGTTGGTGCATATATACCATTTTTTTCCTATTATAATACACACCACTTAAGTAAAGAAATTTAAAATAAACCATTTAAGCAAACCACACACACACACACACACACACAACCAAACCATTTAAATTTATCTACACAAACTTATTTATGTTTAAAATTTTATTGTTTATTTTTTATTCAACGATATTTATAAATAGTATTTTTCTAACAAATTTCTTTTTTGGTATACAATTTTGTATTTTTGACATCGTAATTGGACTCATTGGGCCTTTTTTTTTAATTCTAGGGTGGCATCAAGTTAACCTATTACAATTTTAGTGCTTTCTAGCATTGACTTGTTAGCACACTTGAAAGCGCTCTTTGATAGAGTAATGGATGGATTAATAGACAACCTAGACAATTTCACACGTGTTAAAAAAAGTGGGACGTTTTTTCCAACCTAAAATAGCAATCATGACAAATTTGAAAATCGTGCCACAAAGCCAAAGATGTAAGGAGTGGTTAGAGACAGACCACCTTTGTCACCTTCACAAACTTGAAAGTTTGGCATGACATGATCAAATTTCCTTGACATTGTAGAATATGGGCTCAATTTGGAGGGGTTGGGTCCACACATCCTAAAAGATGATGACATGATAGAATGGAATTGGTTAAGTGTCTTCAAACACCCATGAGACACTGCTTGACAAAGTGAAATGCAGCTCCATCATAGACGAGGCTTGTCAGAACAAGACGTTGTTCCATTATATGGTCTATCTAAGGACACTCACAAATAGAGAGATGGTTGTGGAATTCTCTTGGTAGTACATGCTACAAAACTTTTCAACTAGAAAAAAGGGTGAGGAGGCAAATACATGTATTGCATGGGCTATATTTCCCAAGCACCATGTCTTGAATCTACAAGAGAAAGATTAATTGGAGTGCCAAAAGAAAAATTGAAAGTCTAGCAATGAACAAATCACATTGCTAGTCCATGGAAACAGGTAAGAAGGTTTGGCAAAATATGAAACATCAAGTGAATCTAGGCCAATCACTATGCCTATGGATTGCCAAGTTGACACAAAAGAGGTGAAGAAGGCCTTATATATGGTCCAATGCAGTGACATCTTGTTTAGTCATGCAAGATTAGACCTGCAAAATGTTAGTGCATGATTGGAGGAGGCCAAGGTGGAAAATATGAACTTGGAAAGGGTCAACGTTTGCTTGGGTGTAGCCAATTGCGGAACTATTTTTAGGGCCATTTTGGAGCCGCGACACGATGCGCTTCTAGGTGAATATTTAAATTTTGCGCAGATCCACACTCTTGCCAAAAATCTTCTTGATGTCATGAAGGTGCATTGGCATAATAATGAGACGCAATCTTATCATGGTCAATAGCACAGAGCTAAACATGTTGTACTATATGCATTTACTCATGAGCACAGAGACTGTTGCTTTGCCTCTAGCCTAACTACATCACATAGCCTTTGCCTTGCCATGTTTGCTTGTGCAACTTCACCACCTGTCACTGTGCAACACAATATTTTGTCGCGCTGACCACCGTGTTGGTTCGAGCACAACCACATTGGCCTGACTACAACACAAAACTTTGCCTTGCCACCTGTCATTGCGCAGCTTCGCCATCTATCATTGCGCAACAGAATCTTTTGTTGCGCTGACCACTATGTTGGTTCAAGCAATGATGTTGGCATGGAGAGACCACTGCGTTGGCATGAAGACCACTGTGGCATGTCAATCTCTAACAGGACCCCTCAAGGTCCATATCCGCAAACCATTTTCACGATAGTAACAATAGTTTTTTCAACAATTTCTTGTGCAATGATCCCTATGGTTGTAGTAAAATGTAAACGAGGGTAGAAATATACCATTTCTTCTTCTTTAAAGCCACTTTAACTACCGAAGTAACAACAACAATAGTTTTGGCGATAATGGTACTACATTGAACTTGAAACAAAAGAAATTACATCCGATAGTTTTTGCGATAATAGTATTACATCAAAATTGAAACAAAATAAATTACATCTGAAGCAAACATTTAACAAAACAGATTACATACAAAGATGCTAGCACTTTGTTTTTGCGACACTTCTTTAAGCACTTGTCAACACCACCACTGTTGGTAGGACTAGGTGTCAATTTTTGCCCTTGTTAGCACTATCTTACACTTTTGACCTGGTGCCTTGTATGCAAGGGACAATACAAGCACCTTGTAGTGCTATCGTAGGTAGGAATTTTTGATAATTTTGACTTGGGCCTCCTCGTATGCAGGGACAATATGAGCACCTCGTAATTGAAATAACCTTTTTCATAGCAACTTCTATCAAGGTACTAGAAGAGGGAACTCAACTTAGAGGTGAGCTCAATCGATCACAACATTTGACAGCGAACAAGGAACTCAATATGGTGGTGAGATCCAGCACACTGGTGCATGCTCTCAGTGTGTTCCTTCATTTCTTGTGTCAGTTATGCGACTCTGGGTCCCTATCACTGCTAAGAGCACAAAATCCACCCACTGGATTTTGCTGGTAGCCCAGCCTAGTGTAGGCAGTCATCTACATCATCATCTAGCCATGACGTGCAATTATATGGTTGCCATGCTAGAATTTCTTGGTCATCGGAGCCAAGACCATGATAATTGAATAGGAAGAGGGAGGAGGAGTGGTGGCACATGCACCCAGCTTAGACTAGGCGATCATTTACATCATCATCTAGCCATGATGAACGATTAGATGGTTGCCATGGGAGAATTTCTCCGTCATCCAAGCCAAGATCATAATAATTCAATGGGATGAGGGGGGAGGAGCAGTGGCACATACACCCAACTTTGCTAGTAGCCCAACCTAGTGTAGGTGGTCATATACATCATCGTCTAGCCATGACATGTGATTAGATGGTAATTCTAGCAGTGTGATATGTTCTTACAGCCTATCTCCAGCTTAATGCTAGTTCTCATTCTAAACTATTGTTATTACAGCCTGATAAACCGACTGAATGCTAATCTAAGCTTGTGAACTAGATGCAAAGTCATTGTTATTACATTCTGATTTCAACTTTATGCTAATCTGATCCTGTGAATTAGATGGTCCCTCATGCACGGTCATTGTTCTTATAGTATGATTCTGACTCAATGCTAATATGAGCCTGTGAATTAGATGGTCCCTCACACACAGTCATTGTTTTATAGTCTGATTCTGACTGAATGCTAATATGAACCTATGAATTAGATGGTCTCTCATGCATAGTCATTGTCACTAAAACAAGCTCAGTGGTTGTTTGGGATTAGTATACTATTTGGAATTTACATTTTCCCTTGTTTGGTATTTATTGATTGGGATTTACTGAAACAAGCACGGTGGTTGTTTGGTATTTACTAAAGGTTATATTTTGTGGGGGTTGGAGGTAATCCTAAACCAACAAAAATGCATTTCATTGCCAGTGCCTACCTCATCTAGCCTTAACTGGTGTTTGAGCTGACCCAATCATGATTCTAATGGTCAATAGCACAGAGCTCAACACATGGCACTATGTGCATTTACTCATGAGCACAAAGACTGTTGCTCTACCTCTGGCCTGACTACATCCCACAGCCTTTTCCTTGCCATGTTTGCTGACCACCGTGCTGGTTCAAGCAATGATGTTGGCATGGAGAGACCACCATGTTGGCATGAAGACCACCGTGGCATGTCAATCTCTAAAGGGGACCCCTCAAGGTCCATATCCGCAACCACCACACTAGATGTTGGAGCTATTTTAGTTCTAAACCAAGGAAAATAGTGTTATTTTGGAGATATTTTAGTCGTATTACTCCTTGTGCAATAATTTCTCAACCACCGCACATGTTCTTGGAGCTATTTTAGCTCCAAGCTAAGGAAAATGTAGACATTTGCAATTTAGTATAGTTTCCTTGCAAACACCATGCTGGTTACTGGAGTTATTATAGTTCTAAACCATAGCGCTTGGTATTCATGCCTTATTCATGCTAGAATTTCTTGGTCATCGAACCAATATCATGATATTTTAATAGGAAGAGGGGGCACATGCACCCAGCTTACTAGTAGCCTAGGCTAGGCAGTCATTTACATCATCGTCTAGCCATGATGAGAGATTAGATGGTTGCCATGGGAGAATTTCTCGGTCATCGAAGACGAGGTAGTCGATAGAGTGAGCGAGAAGAAGCGAGCGGGCCCAAAAAAGCAAGCGATGCTTTTTGCAATCTCCTTGTAGTGGTAGCCAACATATCTTTGTGCTATCCACTACTTGGAAAGAATATCCAAAATGAAACTTAACTTACTATGCATATTTGGGAAACAATTAGTTCATAATTGATTACAATTATCTTGAAAATGAAACTTTGACTTGGTAGCATAGGAGACGAAAGCAACTAATGCTTCTCCAAAAAGTTGCTATCCTTTAGATTTGTGTTTTATTGCACCTTCATTTCCACCAAAGATAACTCCATAATTTTTCTTTGTCTTTATCCAATTGACAAGAGATTATTTTTGGAAGCTAAAGTACTTCATTTACCAATCCTTTGTGTCTTGTAAAAATTATCTAAAGGTAGTTTTATTTTTCCTTGGATAGGATTTATGTTATGTGTATTGTCAACTATATAGATCCCATCTTACATCCCCCTTCCAAAGGCTATATCTCTATAAACCATTCTTTATGCCCTATCATATGAGAGGATGCAACACTATTAATATACCATGGGTCTTCACCATTTTCTTATGCATTGGTAGCTACTTTCATCTTTTGACTTTGTAATGGGATACATTTACTCATCCCAGTAGCAATGTACATGTGTTCGCTTTTAGGTTTATCATAAGTGTCATTTTGTATACTTGAATAATGAATATGGCTATGTTCATAACATTTCCTCTACCTTGAAATATTGTTGGTTGACCAATAGTTCCTTTTGTAATCTCTTTCATAATTCCCAAAGTTGTAACAATAATTGCATTGAATTCTTAAACCATTTCTTGAAGATTTTCCTCGCCTTGGGCATTTCCTTTGTTTGAATGATTTCCTCTAATTGCCATGATTTCTATTTTGTTGTTGATGCTAATTATGTTGTTGATATTGATGTTAATACCCATTTCCTTATATATTGATGTGACCCTTCCCTTACTTCTATTGGAGGCTACAAAAGCTTGTATAGTTTCTTATCTACTCTAGCTTGAATAAATTCTATTCTTAATTCATCACCCAATGAAATAGGTTGGAGTGCTTCCAATGTTGGCACTTACTTTTGAATTTCTATGCTTTGAGCTCACTTCTCATACCCTTCATTGAGTGTATTGAGGACTCATTGAGGATGACTTGCAAAATCTCTTGATATTTTGTAGTCCCTTGTATGGCCACAAGTTGTGTATTAATGTCTGTGAGTATCAATGTATAGGCATGACCTAGTTCATTGCTATGTCAAAATCTTTGGTTGATTTTCTTTCTCTATATCAAAGTCTTAAGTATTCATTGGCCTCATATAAAGTTACAAACACATCTTGTACATTTTGCTTTGTCAAATGGTAAATATATTTGTCCTTCCTATTCCATTTAAATTGTGCTTGTGCAATAAATTGTGTTTGTATATTACCCTTGGATGACCAATAGCTATTTTGTTAATGTACCATGAACATATTGTCATGCAATGAACTAGTGCATATTAACAAGCAACATAATTCGAGTTTCCTAGATTAACTAAAATCTCAAGATTTGATATTTCTTGTAGTTGACATGATTTGTGTGTCAAATGACCTATATACAAGCCAAAGAGGTAAAAAAGTGATGTTTTTGAATAATGCTACGAAAAACATACAAATTTGATTGGAACTATCTTACATCCCTCTTGACATAAATTTAAAGTCATAACTTGATAGCAAGTCATGCTCAAACTCTTCATCAACATCTCTCCAAGTGGGAGACCAGTTCTCCATCATATCATCTGTCACTACTACCTCCCCTCAATCACTCTTGCAAACAGACACGATGAAAGATCCTTTCTTTGGAAGGTAGCCCTCCACTTGGAATGTGCTTTTTAGTGAAGACACATTATCACGTAGTCCTCGTACTTGTGCATAGGGGATCAAACTACATAATGGAATGCGAGGACAATGATCTGAATCAAGCATCCTACATTTCCCAATCACATCACATCCTCCGTCCACTTGCACTTTAGTGTCCTTCAACTCAACTTCCTCCACCCTTAGTCCTTCATCTCTTTAATCAGATGATGTATCAGGCTCAGAACCTACTGCACTCCCTGGCTCTTCAGTCCCACCTACTGATGATTGGGCAGGGATATCCACTTTCTTTCCTCTTGTTGACTTTGGAGGCTGAGCCTCTTGAGCCTTTCTACCTTTTCTTCCAGTCATCCTGAAGTGACAAACAAAAATTATCACCTTTTCATACACTAGTCACGCATGAAAAAAGTTTGCAACACAATTGAAATGTAATCCAAGAGCAAGTATAGTATAGCAAATTATATTGGTCATGCTATTCTTCTCTGAACATGCCTATGAAGAACAAGAGTTCAATACGAGCACAACTATAAATTTTATAAACAATAATCAAATACATCTTTTAACTATCCTCTTGAACACATTCATTGAGAGCCAACAGTCAAGTTCCTATAGTATCATAGATACACAGATGTGGATAAAGGTATATTCAAATATATTTATTTATGTTTTTACACATATACATATATTATCTCCTTTGAATACATATGTCCATTTTTTGAAGTATTCAAATCTTTGCACGCACGTGTATGCATGTTTATTCACATGTGTAAGATAGATGTGTATCTATGTGTACAACAATGTATTCACATATATGCATGCATATCCTAATCTATGCATATGTATTCACATATATGTATGCATATATCCTCATCTATGTTTAAAAACATACACATATATATTTGTACATATGTATATATGCACATGCATATTTATGTATATATTTGTGTGTACATATACATACATAACCCCTCAAACTCTAAACGCCTTGTAAAACTCATTTGCTAATGGAGGAGACTTCATCTTCCATGCTATTTGATAGTATATGTACACAATTACAATAGATTTCCATATAAAAAGTGTTCATGCAAGGATGTCATTATCATACATGTAATACAAACACATATGCATATACATGTCTATGTATACATTTATATGAATATATAGTGGAAATAAAATCATATATATGCCGACTACAAGTGTGGGAGCACACATTAGTAGACCACCATTTGGATGACATTTTGGATGCCCTTTCTACCAAAATGGACAGTGCGTTAACGTGTTGTCCATTTTGGTGGAAAGGGAAGATAAAATGTTATCCTAATACAAGGCAACTACACAAGATGGCTTGACCTTTGTTACTCTTCATAAACCATGTGGCAGCATAGTAGCTCTTCACCATACGTTAGCTCTACACACGTTAGCTTGGTGTATGTAAACTGTGCCAAGTGTGGGAGCATGTCAATGTACTTATCTCCGACATAGTCCAAGTATTATGGATGAATTTTTGATACTCATTCTATTGAAACAAGCAACGCGTTAACGCGCTATCCAATTTGAAGGAAAAGGCATCCGAAATGCTACCCGAATGATAGCCTCCTCATGAAGCAAAGAAGAGCCCAACTTTGATGCTTGTCACACCAAAATGGGCAGCGCGTCAAATCGCTGTCTATTTTGGTCTCAAAAGCATCAAAATCGAGGGCCACACGTGAAAGACAAAATCGAGGATTTTGGATGCCCTTTCTATAGAAATAGGCAGCGTGTCAACACGCTGCCCATTTCAAAGGAAAGACTATGCAAAATGCTCCTCCAAATGCCTAAGGAAGAGCTCAATGGACGAATGATGGGAGCCGCTTGGACAAGAGGTGAAGCAAATGCATGATGCCTAAATGGATGGGAGGTCAAGCCAATGTATACATCTAAGATTAAAAAGGAGCCTTTGATTTGATTACTTTTCATGAAAAAGGGCTACGCGTTGACACGCTGTCATTTCTCATGGAAAGTATATCAAAGATGGAGCAAAAGATTTTGATTACTTTTCATGAGAAAGAGCAGCGCGTCGACGCGGTGCCATTTCTCACTCAAAGTACATAAAAAAAAAGAGCCAAAGCACTTAGGACCTTACCTTTATTGCTTCAGGTCGTGATGATCTCAGAGGTGGAGAAGCGTTTCCTGGAGGGGAGAGGAGGAGCTTTGAGGATGAGAGAGGGTGCTTCAAGGAGAGGTGTTGCTCCACGGGGAGAGCTAGTCTTCAAGGGTGCTGTAAGGAGAGCTCCATGGGGAGTGTGGAGAAGACTAATCATCCAGAGAACTCCGAAGGGAGCGGGGAACTCAAGAAGGCTATTCGTCAATGGAGCTCGGAAGGGAGGCCGGAGACATGGCGTCAAGGGAGCATGGAGAAGGCTGTTTGTTAAGGGAGTTTGGAAGGGAGGCCAGAGAGATGGCATCAAGGGAGCCCGCAGAGATGCAGAGAGATGGCATGACGTCAAAGGAAGAAGACGATGCTCACAAATAGACAGATTATGCTGAGAGAGAGAGTTGTAGATGCATGAATCTGATCATTGTCATCGAAGTGAAGAACACAAAATGTGGTCTCACATTTGGTAGTAATAGTATGCCATTCATGTGAATACCAGTCTCGAGTTTTCACAAGCTTTAGGCTACATCCTAAAGTTCATAGAGTGACCATCAAACAAAAACCTTGGAGATGCACGCCCAAGAGATGATGCTCTCTTACCTGAGAAATGGCATACAAAAAGTAAAAGGGATGCATAGCTTAGATCAACTAGCTACAAAGAGGGCAACATGGGAAACATTAGCTATGTTGGTATCCTCTAAAACAAAGGAGAAATGGATTGGGTGCATAGTTTTAGGAGAAATTTCTAAACTAGGCAAGCTTGGACTTAATGTGATTGTCCTAAACCAGCCCGATGGTTGAAACAAGAATATATTTCGCAATAGAGAGAGACAACAATATATTGTTATTGTCTAACTGCTGGTTGAAATTGCTATGTTTCATAGTAGTTGGCAAAGGAGATCCTTGACTCCTATAATGAGGATGACCACAGCCTCATCATCGATGAAGCACATGTCATGATCACCTTAGACTTGTTGAAAAGGGATTTTTGGTTGAAGCAACGCACTACTCCTATGAAGCTAGTGAATGCCGAGCGGTGTGATGCTTACTTTGAAGATGAAAGCTACTCATCTTCACAGGGGCACCTGATCAACAAGGTCGGAGATGAAAGTTTGTAGGTCACCTGTAGATTTTTGTCTAAGTAAATTAGAATGAAGGAAAGTGTAGGCTATGTGACAAGGTAGTATTTGGCTCACCTAGTACCGCAGTGGAGGGCAGGTGGTGGTCGACTATTCACAATCTTTGAAAAATCATTCAAGAACCAGTTGCAAGTAGTGAACAGGGGCCAAACCCACTACAAACTCTAACCACATCTATGTATATTGCACCATAGATTGGTATCAGGATGGATGCCTTGGCCAAGTACATTGCCTCTCTCAAGTGGAGTCGGGCACATCAAGAGCACAACAGGATGAGCAAGAACCTGGTAGCCAAGAGGGACAAAATTAGGATGAGAAAAGGTGAGGTGAACAAGAATAAGCTAGCTAGGAGACCAAGCAAGAGGTACCAAAGGAACAGGCCAACGAGGAGGAGCAAGAAGAGAAGCTCACCAAGTAGCAAGAGGGAGAAAAGACCCAAGGGCCAGAGGGAAATAGTGTGGACACCTGTGAGCCAAAATAAGATAACCCAGAGGGGAACAACACTAAGGACACCTTTGAAGGACACAAAAGCAGGATAATCTAGAGAGGAATAGCTAGAAGGGCACCTCTAAGGGCCAAGAAGTGGAGGAAGGTGAGGAGGAAAGAGCACAGGATAGCGAAGTAATGCCCAAGGAGCAAGAAGTCCAAGCTAGTGATGCAATGCCTTCACAAAATGCCAAGCAATAGGGAGGTAGCTCATCACTAGCTCCATTTACTTTGCCTCCACCTCCTTACCCTATTTAGAGCCTCGCACATGTGGAACCATTTCCCCTAGACCCCCTTCTTATAAAAGATGATCATCAAGACCGGGCTACTACAGAGAGCCAGTGGTAGGTGCTTAGGGAGAATATGGTGCATGATGTAGCATAGGCCCTTAATTTTTTGGCAAATCATTGGATTCCTCATTAGGTATCACAACTTGTTCTTACAAGCAAAGTACCGGGAGGAAGTAAAGTGGTCCTTTGAAGAGTAGACTACCAACTTACATCGACGAGCGATTTGACAACCAAATTCACGTCACTGCAAGAGCAGCTGGAGGGTAAGAAAGCAATTTATGACAAGTTGATTTAGACTCTCGCAACAACTGCAGTAGGCATAGGATGAAAGGAAGATAGACTACAGTAACCTACAATGCGAGGTAACCGCATGAAGGATCTCATGAGCAAGGTCAAGGCAAACATTATCGCTATTGCTAGGAAAAATGTGAAACTACAACATGCCCTCCAGTGCTTGCACAATAGATCTCAGAAAATCGGTAGTAGTAGGTACCTTGAGCTCAACTCAAGGCTCTTGAGCAAGAGAATGCACTCCTAAGGGAGGCTGCCACAAAGGGGATAGGCACTAAAGGAGGAAAATGCAAGATTGTAGGCCATGCTGGAGTGGAATAATTAGCTCCACTAATTAATTCATCTCCTCCAAGTCTCGGACGAGCACCCTTACAACTTGCCTCACTGACAGCCACCAGATAATGATGGCTCTGATGGATTTACTAATGGGCTTCATTATTTGACTCCAAGCGAGCAAGTGGGCACCTCAAGTTAGCACTCTACTGCAAGGGGATGTGCCTCACACACAAAGGAAGTAGAAGGAATTTTGGCACAATCGCTTATCATGTCACATTTAGTTGGCCAAGCAACCAAAGTGCAACCAAAGCCCACTATGCCCGAGCTACCCATTTACTATATCAATCTTTTGTGGGAGCCCAAGAAGTTAATCAGTAGTCATGTAACATAAGCTCATTCTATGTGAGACAATATTCACAACATATGTAAGGATCCGGGTGTGGAGTGGCAAGAGTAGGTTTAGCCAGGTCGAGGCGAGGTCTAGTGGTATCATACAAATTTTGCAACGACACTGGATATTGATGTACCATCTCAAGATCCAATAGCCAAATCCTAGATGATGGATTGGCTCACCAACCCCGAGCAGCCTCTTGTTGACATCAGCGACATCTATCCTTGGCCACCAAGGGGAAATCATATTGATGTTGAGCCACCACGTTCCCCTCCCCGCACTTTGATAGCAAATGATGTTGGTTCATCTCGACAGCAACAAGCCAGTTTGTCCCCAACCTCCCATCCATCAAAGGCATCATTGATGACCACCAAGCTTCAACCCTAGAGCCTCCACATTCGAGCAACGGCTAGTCCCTACTAGTCTATAAGGACACAAGCAAGAGTAGTCGAGGTGAGATGTTGGCCCTCGGGTTAGGATAACTTGCGCATGATCACCGAGCATCGACCTCGGTTGGAAGCAGTGGAGTCGTCCTAGCACCAAGTTTGTAGCAGAGGTGCGGCAACACAACCAATTGTGGATGGAGGTTGGCACACCAAGTGCAAACTCTTTCAGAAGGTGGTTTCTTAGGCAATGATATGATTGTAACATGCAAAGAAGAGGACAAGAGAATAGTTTCCCAGGTCCTCTTCCTCTGACTTGAGTTTGCTAGCATAGGGAGTGTTCACTACTGCAAGCCGAGGTGGCTTGGTTGTATCAAGAGAGTTTGATTCAATAGAAGTAAAGGAACAAGTGGAGGGTTGGCACAAGGAATCTTGCCACCTCATCCTACTTTCCCCATTATTTAACTTGCTCTCTTAGACCTTCTATACCTCCCCCACATGGGCCTATCCCATATGGAGGGAATAACTCAATATAATAGCCATCTCCACCTATTTTATATTGCTTCTCCCATGGACTTTGAGCCATATCTCACTAAATGCAGCCTAGGTGGAGGGGTGGCACATGGAGGAGCCATGCCACCTTGCATTTTATAATATTACTATTATGGATTATGTACAACACACCTTATGGGTCCTCTTACATGGAAGGGTGGCACATGGTCATGCCCTGCCACCTCAACCTTGGGCCCTATGCACACCATAGTTTATTATACTATTGCCACATATACAAACACACATACATATTAATGCCTTTTTCCTTAGACAACTTTATCCATAATAGTTCCCCCCCCCAGGCAGGGAATGCACAGCATTTCCATGCCTGGGTCCATCACGCACAAAGAAAGGCTTGAGGTAACGCTTGTTGATCACCTTCTTGCCATATGGTTCATGCAGCTCCTGAACTTGTACAGACCCATTGCTACGTTCTTTGATGACTTTGTATGGACCAGCCCACAGTGGCAGAAACTTCTTATCCATTTGGTGGTCCAATCTGTTATCAAAGCATAGCACAACATCCCCCTCAGCAAAGTGTTTTTCCCATCCCTTGCGAATCTTAGCATCCAATCGGGCCTTTTGTTGATTCTTTTGGATCTCTGTTTGGTGTAGTGCAAGGCGTCGGGTCTCATCTAACTTCTCAAGTTGTACCAATCTGGCCTCTACATGTTCATCTTCTGTCATCCTCTGTTCCTGTGCCAATCTCAAGGCCAGAATCTCTATCTCTAGTGGTAAAACTGCCTCAGTTCCATACACCAACTCAAAAGGAGTGTGACCTGTAGATGTTTTATGAGTGATGTTGTAAGCCCACACTGCTTCAGTGACCTTCTGATCCCATTGGCTCCTGTTCCCTGCGGCCATTTTTCCTATGGTTTTACAAAGGAGGCCATTGGTCCGCTCTGTTTGACCCATGGATGCTGGATAATAGATGCTAGAAGTGTGATGATCAATACCCATGCGATCCATGAGTAACTCCACTGCTTCATTTAAGAATGGACTCCCATGGTCAGAGACTATCTCCATGGGTGTCCCAAACCTTGTGCAGATACGTTCAAATATGAAATTTGAAACTGCCTTGCCATTTGCAGCAGAGAGGGTGATAGCTTCAGCCCACTTAGTGACATACTAAGTGGCTACCAAAAGATACTTCTTTTTGCGGGCAGTCATGGGCAAGGGTCCGACAAAATCTATTCCCCACTTCTGAAATGGATGGATGGACATCACTGGGTGATGTTGCCCAAGACGCAAATCCTTCCTACCAAAGAATTGACATGGTTTACAGGTTTTGCAATACAAAGTGACATCCTTGAACAAGGTCGGCCAATAGTATCCAGCATGTAAAATCTTCTTAGCTGTATAGTCACTGGCATAGTGGCCTCCACAAAATCCATCATGATAATGCTTCAATACCTTAGGCACTTCATCTGCATCAATGGCCCGTCTTAGTACCCCATCCATGCCTTGACGGTACAACACCCCATCAAGGAGGGTGTAGCGCCTACTATCTCTGCGGATCTTCTTTCTCTCATAGCTTGTACTTTCTGAAGGAAAGGAGAAAGCAGTCAAAAACTTGTAGATACCACCATACCAAGGATCCCCAACTTCTATGGCTACTACAAGGGTTACATCAAGGCACTCCTCTAAATCAATCAAAGCATTCTTCAAGTTGGAACAACCCCCTTTTACAATTTTGAAAGAGAAATCATATTCTTGTAGAACTGCCAACCATTTGGCCAACCGGCCCATGGGATTTGGTGATTGAAGAACCTGCTTTGCAAGACTAGTGCCAGTGAGTATAAAGAAGGACTTTCTAGCCACATAATGCTTAAATTTCTCAATGCAAAACACCAAAGACAAGGCATGCTTGTCGGCCTCTGAATAGCATCGCTCGGTGTCGAGCAATTAACGAGAAGCAAATCGAATGGGATACATGAACCGATCCTCCCCTTGCTGGAGAAGAATACCTGCCAGAGTGTGCTCACCAAACCCAGGATTGATATAGAAGGTCTTTGACCAGTCTGGATTGCGTAGAATGGGTTCTGAAGCCAGAGCATTCTTGATTTGTGCAAACCCATGATCACAATCCTCATCCCAAGAGAAATCAACCCCATCTCTTAATAGCATAGTCATGGGCCATGTCAAAGCAGCATATTGATGAATGAAGCGGCGATAGTATTCTGCTAGATTGACAAATGAGCGTACCTGACGTTTGGTTGTAGGCGGGGAGAGCTTGAGGATGGCTTCTACCTTCTTGGGGTCAGGCTTGATGCCCTCGGATGAGACAACATGTCCCAATAACCTCCCTTGAGTGGCTCCAATGGTGCATTTCTCAAGGTTGAGACTGCCATTTGCATCATTGACCCTTTGGAAGGCCAATCTAACCTTCATGATGTGCTCCTTATGTGATGAGAATATACAGAAATCATCTAAAAACACCTCCAAGAAATCCCCCAAATAAGGAGCAAACACCATCTGCATAAATCTTTGAAAGGTAGCAGGAGCATTGGTGAGGCCAAATGGCATTACTTTGAATGCAAATGTCCCCTAGGGCATGGCAAATGTGGTTTTAAGCACATCTTCCTCGGCAATTCTGATTTGATAAAACCCAGAGTAACCATCACAGAAAGTATACATCTCATGACCACTTACCTTCTCAAGAATGAGGTCTTGAAAGGGCAGAGGATGATGATCCCTCTTGGCGGCGGCATTGAGTTTCTTATAGTCGATGCAGACCCACCACTTGTTGTTTTTCTTTGGGATGACTACCACTGGTGAAACCCATTTAGTATCGTGAACCGGAACAATAAACCCAGCCTCTACAAGCTTCTGCAACTCTGAGCGCAAAGCATCGGTCTACAGGGGCCCTAATCTCCGATACTTCTGAGCCACAGGCTTTGCATCCGGCTTCAGCTCTATCTTGTGCTCTATGGCAGTCACATGGCGAAGGTGGTGGTAGCTAGTTGCAAAGAGGTCAGGGAAATCTTTGAACATTTCTAGAAACTCATCTTTCTCACTTGGAGTGAGATCTGGGGAAAGCATAGATTCAAGCTGTTGAGGACTAGCTGTTATCTTTTCTGCAGGTGGCAGGGTCGGAGACACCCCCATCATGTAAACTTCCTCCTCTGAGAATTCCTCCCCCCCGTCTGATTCTTCCATTGACTCAGACACTGAGGATGAGAGAGTATCACTGTCATGCTCCTCTTCTTCTTTCGGTTCCATGGCACCAGGTTGCACTGGGATCTTCTCCTTCGAAGCACCAAAAGACATGTGTCCTATCTTCCAATAGCTGACTGCATCACTTTTTCTCAACCATGGTCTCCCGAGTATGGCTGGGTAACTTCGGCCTATATCTTCAATGTCCACTACATAGAAATTGACAGTGGTGGTCAATCCATTGACAGTGATGGGCAAATCCTCTATGACTCCCATGGTGGAGAGTCGTCGACCATCTGCTACCTTGATTCGAGTGGAGGAATGCCTTGTACATTTCAAATTCAATTTCTTCATGATTCGGGGCACCATGATATTACATGCAGCTCCCCCATCAACACACACATTTTTGACACGGCAATTATCTATGATGACATCTACTGTATGTGGGTGCCGATCAATTTCTTCAGAGATAGAAGATACCTCTCATACCTTTCCCTTTTTCTTGCTCTTCCTTGTTGAGAGACCTTGCTGCAGCTCACGTCTCACCTTAGGGCTTAATGCTATTAGTTGAGGGAGTGTGATGCTCAAAGACCGATGAACAAGGTCCTGAACGACCGAATAGTCCTCTTGCCCTGAGCCGATGGGAAAATCCGAGGGTGACCACTTACTCCTGCGAGATCTTTTAGTCTTGTCTGTTGGTGGGTCTACCATCTCAGCATCTGAGGGCTCTGAGAAGGACACCTTATTCCTGGGGTGGCTCGGTCCACGGTTTGGAGAGGGCTCCGAGGTGGCACGACTTCTTTTCCCGAGGTCGAGGATCTCTACATTAGAATCCTCAGTGCCCGACCCACTTAGAAGATTCACCCTTGGAATATTGGGACATTCTGTGTGATAATGACCCTTCTGGTGGCACTCGTAGCATACAACATTAGCACGGTCTCTTGGAGGGCGGTTGGCTTGCTTTCTGATGCCCACCATCTCAAGCCGAAGATCATTCAGGGCCTTGGCTAGGTCATTGACTCCAGGTTCTATTGCAGGGGGGGCCTCTTTAGTTGGAGGGGCCATGGGAGTAGAGAGGAGGGGGGCTCATGGGCGAGGCTGGGGAAATCTTCGAGGCGGAGGGTGAGGATATCCACCTTGTTGAGGGTAATTATCTAAGGGAGGACCATACATTTGAGGTGGAGGCGGTGGATACATCCCTGATGAGGGGTGGGGGTATGCCCCTGAGTTAGACCCCCCAGGTTGATGTTGCAGGAATTGAGGGGGTTGCAGAGGGACAATCGTCTTCTTTGAAGCGGGATCAGATTGAACTTTATCAAACTTTTGAGCAATCTCATGTGCTAGCACCATAGTTTCTGGATTCTCCCATTTAAGCTTGAGGCGAAATTCATCACTCGCTCCTACTACAAGGTAGCCCAGCACATGCTGAGTCATTCCAGCTCGAAATCCGGCATTGTCCTCCTGTGTGGCAATCAAACGGTCCAGGAGCACGACCGCTCGATCCACATATCGACGTGCCGTCTCACCTTCTGACTGCTTCAAGTTTGCCACCTGCAGGTACACATTCTCCGGCTCCTCTTCTTTGCCGAAATACTCAATCATTGCTACTGTCAACTTTGGCCAGCTTTGGCGAACGTCTTCAGCTTGCTTCTCATACCACACTTGAGCCAAACCCTCTAGAAATGTGGGAAGAACCAATAGCCATCTGTCTTCAGTAAGAAAGTTAAGAGAAACACAACGGCGCTTGAAGGCCACAAGATACTCATTTGGATTTTCTTCTACCCGTCCACAAAACACGGGAATGTCAGCCATGCTTGGAAGATGGAAAAGAGGGGCTTATCTATAAACGAGCAATAGTAAGAGGAAGCTTGAACTGAAAATCGGGTGAAGATACATCCAAAAAGCACACATAGGTAGGGTAAGGTGTGACTAGTGTAGTGTGAAATATTACACGAGAAGAATCTTCAGCATAGAATAGCACATAGACAATCTTAAAAGGACCAACCCTCATGATATCACATCGATCTTTACAAGTGAGGGTTAGAGGCATGGCGTTGCATGAGGTTGTTCATCAAGGCAAACAAGAATGCCATGACAAATGTCAACAGTTGGAGAGCTTGCACATCACCTTCAGCTTCTTCCAGTTCTTGTAGTCGCCATGCTATTTCTTCAAGGGGTGTGCGGTCTGGCATGCTTCTTTTGAGCAATGTCCTTGAGAACCCTCCTGATGATCTTCCGAAGTCGGTGAACTCGTATCAAGTATGCCCAACACTTAGTTTCATGATGACCACAACCTTTGCATTCCTTACAAATGATCACCCTCCTTCGTGGCTTGCAGCTTTGTTGGGGTGGCGCTTCCACTCGCGTCATGCGTGATTGAAGTACAAGCTTCACGTGCCAAGAAATCAGCAACAAGATTTCGAGCTCGAGGGATATGCTGAATTTTTACCTCTTCAAATTGGTTGCAAAGTTCCAAGGCTTGTTGATGTCGTGGAACCAAGCCTTGGCTCCGCACCTTCCACCTTCCACTAACTTGTTCACACACTAGTTGAGAATCTCCTTGCACCTCCAATTGCTTGGCATGATGTTCTTGTGCCTTTTGTAGCCCAAAAATGAGTGCCGAGTACTCAGCTTGATTGCAAGTACTTGCGGGTGAAGACTTGCTGTAACAATACTCCTCACCACCCGATGAAGTGAGCTTCACACCCACGCCAGCCGCCTTGGTCGAAGGTTTGTAAGCTCCATCAAATTGAAGAATCCAAGATGTCATCACACCAAGACTAAAATTCGGACATCCCAAGTTTCTTGGTAGTCCAAGATAGGTAGGAGGAGAGGGTGGGGAGAATTCAACACTTGAGCCAAACGTTCAACACCAAATAAACTTGCAATCCTTTGTTGATAGTTTATCTTAAGCCCAAAAAGAATTACAATTTGAAGCTCGAAATGAGGCACAAAAGGCTGATTAGGTACAAATGGATTCCTTGGCCGAAACATTACCAACCATAGCCGAGGCCTAGAAACCTTTGTAATGAGATTGTGAATAAATCATTCAGGACGAGCTTATCCACAGGAATCAACAAGCAGATGCGCCAAATCTCCCCCCAAGTTTGGGGAGCATCCCACCCTTCGATGAAGGACACCGTTTTAATTACCTCTGAAGCAGCAAGTAGTTCGATCACCGCACAATGAGTAGAAGTAAAATCAAAATCCTCCCAGCGTATCAGTAGTTCTTCACCATGAATCATCCACGGTGTATTATTCCACCCATCATCTCCTTCAATAATGCACTGGACAATCAGCCGTTGAAGGTCGACATGAAGATCAAGGAAGACATCTCGTGCATTGGTAGCCGTAAGGTGCGGAGGAACAGGCACCAATTCCTTAAACACGTCGAGAAGTGACATAAATGTCCACCCTTCTCGTGTGGTGTGCGTCTGTGAAGTGAGCTTGGAGAAGTTCTGAATCGGTGATCTAGCAAGAGATGTGGATAGAGCACATAAAATGAAGTATTTTTGCTTTTTACAGCAAGAGCAAACTCCCTACGGTTAGAGAGTTACAGTTCCCGCGATTTCAATATATGAACAAAAATCATTACATTTTTACCACTTCCAACTTGTTGGCCCAATGATAAGACTTTCTTTTGTGAAGGGGGAGGTCTTGGGTTCCAATCCTACTCTTTAATAAAAAGAGAGGAGAGGAGAGGAGAAGGAGAAGAGAAAGAGAAAGAGAAGAGAGAGGAGGGGCGCGGAATCTGCTGTTACAGTTTTGCAGGAGCTCAGAAAACTGCCCGCGACCAGAAGCCGCAGTAGTCCAGAGAACTGTCACGCATATGAATGCAGAAACTGTCCGCAACCAGAAGCTGCAGTAGTCCAGAGAACTGTCGCATGGGTGAACACAGAAAACTGTCCGCAAACAGAAGCTACAGCAGTCCAGAGAACTGTCGCGCGGGTGAACGCAGAAAACTGTCCGCAACCAGAAGTTGAAGCAGTCCCAAAAAAAAACTGTTGCACAGGAGGCGCGAATCGAATGCACGCGCAGTAGCTTAGAAAGAGCACAGATGGTATAGTTTTGTAGATGTGACCCGTACGAGTAGAAGATTCACCACTAGCCATGGAGATTCGTATCCCAGCAGCCACACCAAATCTATTAGTTGGAAAAGAAACCGAGACCAGAGGCTAGAGGCTAGGCATGGCGACGCTCAAGGGCCATGGAGAAAAGGAGATCATGAGAGCGAACGGTTGTCATAGGAGGGAAAAAGGAATTAGAAATGGAGGGAAGGAAGAGGGAGATTATGAAACGAGGGGAAAAGGAGAGGGGGAAGAGAAGCATGTACATGGTAGGAGGAGGAATGTAGAGGTGGAGACATCAAGGGAAGAGAACCATACTTTATTTGAAAGAAGGGATGAGAGGAAATATCAAAATACTAGCTAGGTGGCTTTACAAGAATGAGCGTGTCTCATCAAGGAATAGCCCCTTCCTTTTATAGCCAAAAGAGGGGGTCTCACCCCATTAATGTATCCTCCCACATGCATGGTGTGTGTGGAAAAGTCTCCCATGTGGGCTAGGTGGTTACGCACTCTCAATTGTGTGCGACAACCCTTTGCCTCAATTTTCCACATAAATCAAGCCACATATCTCAAGTCTATGATACTCCCTTGGTCTCTTTCCAATTTTATAATATGTTCAAACCTCTAGGAGGACAAGTGGAGGGTTGGCACAAGGAATCTTGCCACCTCATCCTACTTTCCCCATTATTTAACTTGCTCTCTTGGACCTTCTATACCTCCCCCACATGGGCCTATCCCATATGGAGGGAATAACTCAGTATAATAGCCATCTCCACCTATTTTATATTGCTTCTCCCATGGACTTTGAGCCATATCTCACTAAATGCAGCCTAGGTGGAGGGGTGGCACATGGAGGAGCCATGCCACCTTGCATTTTATAATATTACTATTATGGATTATGTACAACACACCTTATGGGTCCTCTTACATGGAAGGGTGGCACATGGTCATGCCCTGCCACCTCAACCTTGGGCCCTATGCACACCATAGTTTATTATACTATTGCCACATATACAAACACACATACATATTAATGCCTTTTTCCTTAGACAATTTTATCCATAACACCACACTTGTTGAAAACTAATTCCAGATCTTTTTCAATCATATGGTCAACCGATAAGAGATTCCATGCCATTTTTTAAACAAAGAGTGTGTCTCCTATGCTTTGTGCAATGCCTTTATCACTATGAAGAGGAATATTACTAATTCTTGCTATCTCATATTGGCTGTTGCCTCCCTTGAGTGACCTCCCTTATTATAATTGGCCTCTCTTAATGCGTGTGTTTTTCTTTAGTCAAACTAATAGTTACCTACCTTTTTTATTTTCTAACTGTTTTACTTTAACTTACATGTTTTCTTAATAGTGTTTCATTTATCCATTGTTAATTTTAATAAATGGGAATTTTTTTCCATATAATTAATGAATTTATTTAAAGTTTTGTTATTAATCACTTTCTGCAAAGGAATTTATTCTTTTAGTTATTAAAAATTTATAAATTAACTTCTCAGTACTCCTCTCTTAGTTAAGTAATTCTTTCAGTTAATTATTTCTTTTAGTTTTATCTTCAAGGGAGAGACCTTGTTTCTTATTGTTTCTTCCATTTTTTCTAATTCTTGTGTGTAACCCCATATCTCTTAATGATTTCTTGTTTTCTAATTTGCATATGTCCATTAAGAGTTCTTGTTTTCTAATTTGCATATGTCCCCTTGTAACCTTTTTGCTCATAACCCCAAGTGCTTTATTCATTGTATTCATCCATTTTCTCTTTTTATTTTATTGATTTTGTTCTTACTTTTTTGGTGCTTTATTCACTTTATTCTCTCGCACCCTTTAGGGCCTCATTTTTTTTTAATTTTTTCTATCCCGCTTGGCCCTTATCCCATTTACTATTGTCTTATTTTCATCTTGATAATATGTGTGCCAATCTTATTGACTAAAGATATGGAATACCCCCCATATTGCGTTTTGTTAAGATATATATATATATATATATATAAAATTGCACATATATATATATATACATACATATAATAATATATGTATATGTATATGTATATGTATATGTATATATATGCAATATCATAATATTTCCAAAGTGGCTGAAGTGATGTTTTCCCAGCCATGTGACTAGATAGTGTCCTTTGACAGGCCAAGGACCATAATGTGAGACAAAAGATAATGATTAAATGGAGTTGAAGATTTGAAATAAAGTGGTTAGATAATGCTAATGAGAGAGGAAGAGATATGGTTATGATGACGGTCACTTAGTACGATAGGAGAACGCTCTGAGTCTGATAAGTGTACAGGCAACCGTAATGTCAGACTGCATATCTACATATATCTATATGTGTATATATATCCAATTTTATAGAAGAATTGATGTTGTTATGAAGCTCCAAAGTGATTGAAGTGATGTTGTACAAAGCGCTAAAGTGATTGAAGTAATCCTTTGCCAGGAGAAGGACCATAATGTTAAACGAAAGATTTTGAATATCTATATACATCTATGTTATCTAGGATATTAATCACCACCAGCACGATGGTTTGCTTCTATTATTACTAGTATTATTCTACTCGCACATTATCTTTGCATATCTTTGCTAGAGTTCCAACACACTGACAGAGAAGACTACCCACCTCAGTCGAATGATGAGAGGTGGACATGCCAGGTTGCATGAAAGAAGAATGAGAAGGCCGGGCTCAATGAACTCTCTCCATATTTAAGTGTAGTGTAGACACAACTAAGAGCCCGTTATGAAATCTAGGCCAGAAACTCCGTACACCAATCCACCTACTACAAATCTATGGCATACCCAAAAGACTTTGGAATGCTCATGCTCTATTTGAGAACAATGTTGGATGACCTCCTCGCGGACAGTCAACCACTAGGTTGGTTTAGGACACATTTAGGACAGTCACAATTTCAACTACCAAACTAGTTTAGGACAATCACAATTTCAATCAGCAAGCTGATTGAGCCTGACGGTCTTGACTTCACATATTAGACAATACCAAGTATATTTCTTTTCATTTCTGAATTTTACAATTAGAGAATAACATTTCACAATTAGAAAAGAACAATATATTGCTTTTCATTTCTGAATTTCACAACTTCAATCAGTAGTCTTGAACCACAGCATCGGGTTAAGTTTGTGTTCTTTGCTTTGATGGCAATGATTGAATGCGTGCATCTGCAACCACTTCCTGCTGCTGCTCTGCAAGGAGTCTTCTTTCTTCTCATTGTTTCTCCCAATCGTTGCAAAAGTGTGTTCCGTTGCCGTTTCGATACCATGCCATTACTTTCCTCAACCCACAATCTGTTCCTTGACCAGGCTTTTTAGCTTTCCTGTCACATAGTCTTTGTCTATACTTCTCTTACAAGACATGGCGAGCCACATATTATCATTGATGCCATGGCCACGATTAGTTCAGAATAGACCGAGAGAAGCTAGCTTGTGAGGTGAGCAAATAATAGAAGACAACTTACCCGAAAGAAGACGATGTCAAACCAAAGTCTACGCAAGGTCACATTGAGGTGTGTGAAGGTTGCAGGGTGGGGGTATGTTGTAGGTACTTAAGCTTCCAAGATTTGATGGGCAGGAGGTGTGAAAATTCAAAATTTGTGGAAGTAGCTAAATTTTCAGCCACCGGTTCCCCCCCCCCCCTCGGTGATACACATTAACATAATTGTACACGTCAGCAAAATTGGATATCCCAAACAAGGGCGATGTGGCCTCAAATTCTTCAAAACACAAATAGGACAAAGAGCACACTATCAAGTTTGATGCTATGTATTATGAAGCAATGAACTGCATTCTTATGAGCCATATAGCAAGCAAGTGCATGGAAAAAGAAACAATTCAAAATTGTAAATAGTGTTGGATTTATTGAAAGCATTTTAGCAATAATTAGTTGATTGTCTCTTATTTTAATGTGAGCATTTTATGACCCATTTGCAATGTCTTTGTGGATTTCCACACATTTGGGTTCCCAATGGACCAATGTACCATAATAATGGCAATTGCTTGTTTGTCTTCTTGGTGCATTTGACTGATAACCCTCTATATCAGAGCTAGCTCTATTTTTTGGATTCCATATATCCCTTCAATTGCAAGGACCATGATGCTAATGCAAGGAAGATAATGATGCTTGATGATGCTGAGAAGGTTTGCCATGACTATGTGAATAGTTAGCTCTAACTTGATGGTCATTTTTACCTGAATTATATTGATTTTTTTCCTCTACGTCTATGGAGACCTCTACCTCTAGTAGAGAATATGTGTTCATGATTCTTTGAATATGTCATGCAACTTCTCCACATTTTCTCTTGCATACTAATATCATGCATGACTTCAAAGTGTGGTGGAGGATCTATAGTGACCTTAGTTATCACAAATTACTCAAAGTCTTTGCCTAAACCATTCAATGAGATTTGAACTAGCCCTTCATTCTTTGCTTCTTGACCAATTGATGCTAATTAATTTGCAACCTCTTTAAGTCAGACAAGGTAATTCACTTCTTATTCTATAATTTCTTCACATTATTTAGTTGATTCTATGGCATGATAGTTTTGGACATATTCTTGGCATTGAATCTATTGCCTGATGCTTTCCATGCATTGATTAGGGGTATCCTTTCTTTAATAATTGGGATCATGGTGTCCTTATACTAAATTAATGATTATAGACTTGTGAGTGTCAAAGACTATTCCTTTCATTGACTAAAAGAGGTTGGTAAATAAATAAATAAAAATAGCCAAAATGTCTTCGAAATTATGGCATTTATGAAAGATCATAGTGGTAGGGAGAGAAGCAAGCTAACACTAGGAATGGAAAGGAAAGATAACAAGCATAATGGAAATGAAATGGAAAGAAAATGAAAGAAATGGACAAGTACTCACATGATACCAAAGAGCTTGATGTTGATGGATATCATAGACCATAGACAAGTACAAAACTATATTGTGTGACACTAGACTCTAGAAAGCCATAGTCTATATGGGATAACTCCCAATATGACACGTGGCATGTCTAGGACTCACTAGACTATAAAACACACCTAGACCACCTAGAACACTCATTTTAGACTCACCTTGGCTTCATATTCCAACACCCCCCCATGAAGGCAAGATGAGAGACTACTGGAATGGAACCAAGAACAAAACATGACAATGACAATCATCAAACTGTGCATCCCATGTAACTCAGAGGCTAAATTTTGAGCGTGTTCAGAGGTTGATCCAAGCACTCTCATGGCTTGAGACTCAACATGCTCAGAGGCTCACGTTATAGCATGGCTACACGACTAGCTCATAGGTCTAGGAATACACCAACATCCTGGAACTCGGCCAGGCCTGATAACGAGACCTATCAAAGCCAATACATATGGCTCCCGCAGTACATCCCCCCTTTGCTTCATAATAGGACATGTTAGGAAGCCACACACCAAAAAATAGGAAAACCAATACATCTTTTTAGGAGGACTATCCAAGGCAGAGGACCTTTAGACTCAATAAAAACAAAAAATTCTTAATATATATCATTTTAGGGGGACTACCCAGTGCAGAGGACTTCAAAATAACATCAAGCATGTAGTAATAATAAAAATAGATCTCTTAGAAGTAAGAGATGTCCCCCAAGTAGCTAAGGCACATGTGTGCACATCCCTGCGAGTCGATGACAACGTCGATGAAGCACTAAGTAGGAATTACCCAAAACATGTGTCAGTGAAGTCCATGGGGTAGCTACATGGAGCAATCACATGATGACTCTCAAAATGTCGGAAGGAGAGTCACCAATGTCGAAGTAGAAGCCTCAGGTACCACGACCAATCAGGAAGTCAATCAATGCGAAGTACTTCAAATACCAATCGAATAAGCAATGTTGAAGAAGTCGTTTGTTGATGTAGATTGTTGATGTAGAGTGGTCTACATCAAGCTCTATGTAATGCACTAATCAGAGAGATCACTGTAGTGGAGTGTGTCAAAGTAGTATCAGAGAACTCACATCTAGCTCAAGAATTCTTCACTAAAGTTTGGAGTGGCCACATGAAGGAGTCACCGCAATGTCAAGAGCTCACATCAAGTGATAGGAAGAGAAGCCAGAGGCAGCGTGGAACTTCTTCATGGCAGATAGAAGTAGGACAGCAACTCCAAGAGAATGACGAGCAGAATACGGGCACTAACTTGCAGGCAGCAGCTCTAAGAGAATGTCGGACAGAAGGAGCAAATGGTGGGTTGGATCAGAGGTCAACGATGAAGAGGATGGACAGCTCCACGTTGAGTTGGCTACATCATGCTTGGGCTATCAAATCATTGCGCTCTAGAACAAAATTCGCGCGCAGAAACAAATTTCGTCACTTCTTGCAAGGGCTATAACTTTTCACAAATAACTCGGATTGCAATGATGTAAAAACAAAATTTGTAGTACTCAAGGTCCTCTACAACTTTGCTGAAGACATAAAGCCGTGATTCTACTTCTAGATCCAGATAGAAGCATCATATCGTTTGTAGGTCACATAAAGATGTAGCTGAAGGAAGGAGAAGAGAGGTGGCAAATCATGGCGTGGAGAAGAGAGCTCAAGGAAGGAGAGAAGAGGGAAACCTTCCAAGGAGGATGAGGTAGAGTAGCTTCATTTGCCTCCCTCACCTCAACCTCTTGGAAGGGAAAGGGAAAGAGAGAACACGGCTAGTAATATGGCTCTGATACCACATGAAAGATCATAGTGGTAGGGAGAGAAGCAAGCTAACACTAGGAATGTAAAGGAAAGATAACAAGCATAATGGAAATGAAATGGAAAGAAAATGAAAGCAATGGACAAGTACTCACATGATACCAAAGAGCTTGATGTTGACGGATATCATAGACAATAGACAAGTACAACACTATATAGTGTGACACTAGACTCTAGAAAGCCATAGTGTATATGGGATAACTCCCAATATGACATGTGGCATGTCTAGGACTCACTAGACTATAAAACACACCTAGACCACCTAGAACACTCATTTTAGATTCACGTTGGCTTCATATTCCAACAATTTAATATTCCTTTAAAATACCCAAAATGGATTTACAAGTGCACAATTTGACTCTTTTGAAGGTGTTAGTGAGGATTCCACTAAAACCAAACCAAAGATGATCAGAACATGGCCAAATATGCTAAAAATAATATGTTGATTGATGCACTGCTTGCCATGGATAGTGATGGCAAAAGATAAGTATAATAGCCTCATAATGATGTGGGTATCATGTACTTTAAGTGTGTGGAATCAACAAAGGGCTAAAGCAAGTCAATGTCTCAGGATATCTTTATCAAGATCTAGTTTCATTTGCTAGATGTTCACCTTCTTTAGCTAGTGAAGGAACAAGTGACACTAAGCTAGAGGATCTACTAACTCTATTACGGACTAATAAAAAGATTATAAGTAATCAATACTTGGCTCTTATGCATACCCTTTCGATTCTAGTTGAGTTTTCTATTTATCAATTGGACCATCCTGTTAGATATCAATGCTTCACTCTCGTGTAACTACGCGAGAACCAGCTAACTCTACTTGTAAGCCCCCCATATGAGGAGAAGGCATTTGAGTAGCTCGGTTATCCGGTAGGTCTTGGTTTGGACACCAGATGGGGGCCATGTGTGGCCTAATGGCTGGATGGCTTTAGATAGAGTTGGCACACTGCCAACTAGGCTACATGCATGTGCGGGAAGGCATCCCTTGACTGACCGCACTGAGGGTAGACGGAGCATTTCCCGAGGTAGCCCACTCTCGGGTTGCGGGGCCCATTTGGAGCCTCAGATGATCCTGGATGGCTTTGGGCCGAACAGTGACCATAGGTTAATTGCTCTGTTTGCACACTGGTTCTATCGTATGGTCGGTGGCCTATTTCGAGACCAACCCTCAGTCGACCATTTTGGGCGGACTGGGTCAGCCACCCAATTGAGCCTAACTGACTACGATTGGTGGCTATATAAGAGCAAGCCCATGAAGCCCATTTCATCACTGGCTACAGCAACCCTGATTCCTTAGCATCCAGCCTCCGTCTTCTACTGTTTCCAGCACGCCATCGAAGCTTCTTTCACAGGAGCGCACGGTTGGGAGGCAGCGCCATCTATTGTATCAGTTCTACAGTAATCAAATTTTTTATTCTCCATACTATCTTGTTTTCTCTCTTGCATAAGAGATCCTGTTATCTGTTGAGCATAGACATTGTATTATTTTCTTACACATCCGCATTGTATTTGTCTCGATAAATCCAACTACATCCGATAAAACTTCTGTTTTTACAAAGAGGAAAAATTTGCGATATTTGATTTTTCATGATTGGATCTTATTCTTTCATCATAGTTTCTTTCCATATTTGATCTAAAGATGCTTCTACATATCTTGTAGGTTCTTCAACAAGAGAAGACATAAGACAAACAAATGCTTTCTTAGTACTTACATTGCTTGAGAAATAGGTCCTTTTGGATCCATTTAGAGTCTCTTTTAATATGGGAGAATCAATTGTTTGTTGTAACCATAAAACACTTCTAGATAAAATAACCTTCTTGTTTTTATTTTGAGGCCTCCTTTGAACCTTAATCTAATTCTTGTTGGTTCTTGTCATTGCGGTCATCATTTGAGACTAAATGAAGAACTCCTTCCAACTTGATTTTCAATTTTTGCTTTGAATTCTCTAAATGTTTAAAATGATTCACCCTTGCTTTTCAAGGAATTGCTTTGAATTCTCTAAACCTTTAAAACGATTCACCCTTATTTTTCAAGGAATAGACCCATGGTAGAAATAACCAACAAAGATAACATACTATCTAGCTTTGCCGATTGAGATACCACCAACATCGGCATGAATAAGCTCTAATGGAGCATTGGATGTAGGATTGTGTTTTAAGAATAGTTCCCAATGGTTCTCATGATATAATATTTACAAATTTCTTTCCTGAAACGAATGTTCAATAAGCTATGAATGAGCTGCATCCATTGTACAAGAGATGAACTATTACATGTCCAAATCTTTGGGCATGCCATGAAAAGTTTTCTAGAATTGTAATTTAACACTATCCCACCGACCGTCGCCATCCGACTATCACACCGACCATTGCCATAGCAATATCCCGCCGACCGTCGCCATCTGACTATTTCTTCTAGAGGCTCCCTAGGCGAACCCTTCTAGAGGCTTCCTGGCTGTAGGCAAATTCGTTTTGGAGCTTTTGGCAACCCTGGCAACTCTCAAATACCCCACGGACTGCTCTGGTAGTCAAAAACCAGCAAGGCGATTCTGTTACGACAGCCCTGGAGCACTTTCCCAGTATGTGACTTGCCTCTCTCCGTCTTCCTATGGTCCAAAAACTGCCTCAAAGAAAATTTCGACTTTTATTCTTGTTTCCCAAGCTAGCTTGCCAAACGTGGCCCATGGAGCTATTTTTAGCAGTGGATTTTTACCCCTCTCTTGCCCTTCAGCTCCTTGCCTAGGTCCATGGAATTAATACACAAGATTAGCCTTTTTTACAATTCAAATTAATGAGAGGCCAATCACGGGTCTAGAAAATTCACGTCCCCGTGTGACAGGATGCCCTAGTTGAGGATCAAGGCAGTGTAAGCACTGCCCTGGTAAACTTTCAATCTCAACCCTTTTGGCACTGCTTTCTGCCTGTTAGTTCGGGTGAGTGGTTGAATTTTGTCTAACAAATCATCATGGAATCCATTTAGATAAAGATAGTGGACTATTTTTTGGACAAACAAACGTGGTTAGAATGGGGGTTTATGGAATAGTAAGAGATAGTCATAAATGTCATAGAATAAGAGAGGACATCAGCTGGATTTTGTTGACGGATTGCACCAAAGGTCACGCCACTAGAATTCACAGAGGCATATGCCAGGAACTGGGCTACAAAAACATATGCAGACTTACTATGACAAAATCATTGAAAGAGACTTAAAATGTGAAACACAATACATAGTTAATGCATCTTGAATATGCATTTCTGCTCCAAGTAACTGGTAGAGTTTCCACAATTAGAGACTTCACAACTAATGCACATTCCATCAGCATACTCCACCAGGTCAGCATAACAATTTCTTGCAGTAACATAACAATGCACAATTGTTAAGAGAGCAATAAAAATTTTTGGTCTTAAAAGCCATCCAACAGAAAATCCAACAAATGGAACACCACTTTGCCAAGAGATTTTAGCAATAACCCGTCTAATAGCAGGAAAGAGACTGCATTACTTACAAATGAAAATTCGGTCTTGTTGAAATTGTGCCAACAATGTTGAAGGCCTCCGCGATAAGATCTATAGTGGAGTCTAGGGACTTGTAATCTCCGAGTGTGCTGACTGTACAAATGAGCAGCCAGCTTCTTTGCACATATGTTCAAGGATATAATTCCCTAACTGAGGTTGGATGGGAAACCGAACCCAAACAGGTTCATTAACATACACAGATGTTACCCATTAAGAGCACTATCATCCACATCAAAACCAGCACCTGTCCATGTGTCGGCCTTGGACCTCTGGCCCAGAACTCCCTTTACAAGACCTCCACGTCCTCTTGTGTGGTTTCCTGGTCGAAATGGACTGTTCCGACTGCGAGATTCACCAGGAGCTAGAGCCTTGGATTGAACCCTTTGATCCTCTCTTCCAGGAAAAGGTTTTGTAGCCCTGGCAGGGTCAGTAGCATCTAATTTCTCCAAATTAATCATACTTTGTTTCTCCTGCATGAAAAATGTAAGAATGAATTACATTTCAAATCACCAAAAGGACTAAAATGCAAAATTATCCTGAAGATGAGAATCTAGAGACTATCAAGGCCTCACTTTGAACTCTCCAAGACAAAATCTTTCACCAAAATTATTGAATGTCAAATCAAAACACCTTCTTTGGAGTGATCTACTATGCCTATTTTCCCGGAAAGCAACAATCAAGGATTTATTTTCTTATTCTATGCTTCAAAGACTTGCCAGAATTTGGATTATTCACTGTGTTCAGCTTGAAACACCAACGAAAATATCATGCTTCACCCTGTCACGAACATAATTGAGAAGTGTGCAGTAAATTTTTGCACGAAATCCTGCTCACAGCTCAAATTTTGAGTTGAGAAAGTAAGAACTGACCACCTTTTAAAGAGACTAATCACCCCTTCAACATTGGCCGTGTAATCTGCTTGGTTCTACATAAAGAAAGCGGAGACATACAGATCTCAAAGCATATAAAAAAGCTGGTGAGTCTGAACCATTGAAAACAAAATTGGTTCAGACTCACCAGCTAATAAATGTCATGGACCCTACATGCTGCAAGGATCCACTCTCAGTCCTTGTGGCACATGCCTTGCAACATGGAATCAAAAGGCTTGCTAAAAACAAGGTTAGTATAATGAGGGAGGGTAAGCCATACGGAGCATCTCTGTTACACCAACACCATCTGCCCCCAAGCTAGACAGAACTTTTTATACAGAAGAAAGTCTGGTGTACAGTCAGTCACAAGTCCTTAGATAAACATTATCCATGACAGTTGTAACCAAGCAAATACATCTTCCCCCAAACAATGTCATGTGTAGTTGTCTGCTTTCAACAGTTGATTTCGTAATAGATGGTAGAGTAGAATGTCCTGAATCATAAGTATGATGCAAATGTGGAGATATTGTTAGAAAATGTGATGCAAATGTGGAGATATCATTAGAAAACAGAGGTGGAGGAAACGCTCCCCGCAGCGGAAGATAAACAATGACAGTGCCATGTGCATATTACACAACTCCATATCTCAAGATTAACAATCCTCACATCATTGTTGATCTCATACATGTTCCTCAGCATAGTCCAAGCTGGCAGTGCCGTATCTGCAAGCTGAATATGCGAGAGAACTACGTGCCAATGATAATGGCAAGGGACTCCGCATCACACAATTCCCAATCGCTCCAACTAAAATTATGATAGGATGTGACTGTAGCTCCACTCCTGTCATAATCTCCAACATCATACAAACCACCCAGTGGCTCCAAATCTTCATCTTGCAGAGTGGGTAGTTGCTTCCGTCGAGTTTACCCGCTTCCGCAAAGCGAGGGATGGGCAGGCTAGTGGCCATGAAGAGGATGTGAAGGCTTAGGAATTTTAACACCTATCTAAATCTGGATCACCCTCCTCCTTGCAAGGGTACCTGTCCTTCAGACGTAGACGTCGATTTCTACAAGCTGAACCGAGATCTCGTTTCTCAAGGTCCTTGCCTTCAAGCTCCCAACACTTGTGGATCTCCCTTAGGGATCTAATACCAGGTTAGACAACAGAGGTGGAGGCAACGCTCCCCACAGAGTGGAAGATAAGCCTCAAGATAGTGCCCAAGAATCACACTGTTGGGAATGAGTGGGAGAGAAGAGATGCATCATGACCAGAGTTAGAACACAAGAAGAATCCAAAAGTGTGTTTTATTGATTGTGAGAGAGAAGCCTCTCATTTATAGAGTGGGAGAGAGGGTCTCCTAGATCATAGGCACCTCTCCTGCATCAAAGGTAATCAGCCCTACATCATAGGGACTTCCTAAATCATTAACACCTCCTACAGAAAGCGCCTTCTACTGCATTATCACCTGTGTCATAGACCTAGATAGTACGAAGTGTGCTTTACTACACACACAAACATGTGATTGCTATTAGATGCACACATCCATCTCAGAGCAAGCCCCTGATCAAGAATATCCCAACATACCTCCCCTCAATTGTTTGCCTCGTGCTATGTCAAGGATACATCTAGTCACATAGTTTCACAAGCCATCTCATGGTGGTCAAGGATAAATCTATGGCTAGGATCTCATGCTAGAAAGGGTGCCCAAGGGTCAAGGTCTACAAAAATGGTATAGACCCCCCCGAAATGGTTATCTCCCTTGCATGTACAAGGATTAATCTTAGGCCTTTGTGTGGACCTAGTTTCTCATGTCTGCAAGAGGTACCATGGAGGCAAATATCTCACATGGCCTACATCATATGGTGACCAGAGGTGATTTATAAAGACTATAAGGACTAAAACACATACCCATAACATTCTTTTTGGAGTACTACTCCAAGTAGAGAACCTCAAAATTGACTACATGACCAATTGATGACAAAAGTTCAAAGATGTTGGACTTTAGAAGGCCAATCTTTATCTTCCTCTACTACAAAATTTGTTTCTTCATTTGTTGATGCTACCACAAAATTTGTTACTTCATTTGCTAATGGAGTTCTTTCTTACTGAGCACAAGATTGAGAGAGCATGGTGGGTGGGGAGGGACCCCAACTGAGAGCAGCTCCTAATCATACGGTTCCATGACACTCAGGCACGACTTTCAGCTTTACATCGTAGATCAGTCTTACAAGACCAGCCAGCAATCTCCATGGATGAGGACCTCACTCCACTACACGCTGAGGAGAGGCGCTTCCTGTTAGAGCATCCACTACCAGTAGTCAGCGGGTATACATGGGAGTCTCCCTACAAAGATGAGACGAGGGATACGGAAGGGATCCGAGGGTCACGAGGAGTCGCAGTCCTTTACAGATCCACACTTTTGGGGGGCCATCTCAGTAGAGCAGAGAGATGCACATTCCAGGTTTCTTTGGATTCGGATTCGACACATGGACAACCCGGATCTGTTTATTGCAGTTTGCTACTTCCCCCCTGAGACCTTCCACTTTGCCAGAGATATTCGAGGTGAGGACGAGACATCTTCATTTGCTGCTCTTCATCAGTCCATTGTTGACTTCTCTAGCCGCAGAGAAGTCCTCCTAGTTGGGGACTTCAACGCGAGGACAAGCGCTCGTCAGGCACCACCCCTCAACTTCAAGGATAATTCCACTCGACTGCCAGACATTGACGGGTTTCGGCTAACAGACGAGGACCGTTCACATCTTATGGGTAGGCCCTATTAGACCTCGATAGGATACATGCTCTCATTATCTATAATGGTCTTGACAGATGGCCCGCCTCAGGTGGTTTCACGTGCTTTCCACATGGGGGAGGCTCCAGTGTTGTTGACTACATCATAGGATCCCCTGCCTTCACATCTCGCATCACTGACTTTACCGTAGCACCTCTCCCTCCAAGGGCTGAATCATACCTATCTTTTCTTTAGCATTTCCACTCCCCGTCGCACATCACTTTCCACCCCGCTGAGTTCTTACTCCACCTACCATGATATATGCTTTGATCACAATCACTCAGCTACTTACTCTGGCCGTCTGTACATACTTCTTGCCTACATTAACTTCACACCCCTATTAGAGGATCGTGCTGCCCTAGTCACCTGCTCACTACACGAGGCTGCTCTTCACGCTTTCCCCCACACCACCGCTCCACCCGCCCACCACCCCTGGGACCGTACCCTGTAATAGCTGGTACGATGATGAGTGTAAGGCTTTACGCCGTCGGCTCACATTCGTAACCAAAAACAGTCTTTCAAGCGAACTAGAGACGCTACGCAAGTACTGTCGACTGGTACACAGTAAGAAACTAGACTTTGTTCGCCGAAACGAGAAGAAGCTACTGAACATTTTGTTCAGTAACAACTCTAAGGACTTTTGGTGGAGATTTCTAGAGGGACGGTCCCTCTCGCAACTCACTGACACTCAGGTGTGGTTTGATTATGCACGCACAATCTACGATATCCCAAATCAGCCAATCCCTAACCTCTCACATATGGCACGTCCCACATCCTGCACCCTCTTCACTAAGGGGGGGTAAAAAATGCCGTAATGAACTTTCATAATGGCCGAGCGAAGGATCATGAGGGACTATGCACTGAGTTCATTGCATATGGGATTAACCTCCTAGCCCTGATCGTAGCAAAGCTATTAAATGAAGCTGTTTATTTGGGGTTTCCACGCACCTGGACCATTAATACTATCTCACCCATTCACAAGGCAGGGAATCCCATGAGCCCAGAGAACTACAGGAGCATTATGATTGGACATGTCATGTCCAAGATTTATGCATCAGTACTTGATTCCAAGGTCAGCAGATTTGCGGAGTGTGGAGGACTTAGAGCAGTAGGATAGGCCGAATTTCGACGTGATCATGGGACCATGGACCACATTCTCACCCTCAGATGTATCATCGAGGAGGTGAGGGCATGGAAGCAAAGGGTTTACTGTTGCTTTGTGGATTTCCGCAAGGCATTTGGCACGGTCCCGAGAGCCCGCCTCATACGGCACCTACAAGATTTGGGTTACGACCAAGAGATCATTTGGGCTGTGGCACTTTACGAGAGAGTTTCAGGTAGAGTCTGGGCAGGATCTGGGTGGACAGACGAGATCATGAGCACTATCGGGGTCAAACAAGGATGTCCATTATCACCTACCTTGTTTGGACTCTACATTGACGAGCTTGAGACAGTGATGCAGACACAGGGGGGGTAGTTGCTCTCTTGTGGGCACGCTGATCCGGATATTGATTTATGCACATGATGTGGCCCTCTTGTCTTCCTCGGCAGAGGAGCTCCAGAGACACCTTGACGCACTACAGTCCTTTTGTGAGTCTCATGATTTGAAGGCCAACCTGGGTGAAACCAAGGTTATGATCTTCAATACATCTCGAGAGTGCCAGGAGCAATTCACATTTGATGGGTCACCGGTTGAGGTAGTTTCATCATACACTTATCTTGGGGTCGTCTTTTCCAGATCCATCTTCACTATGAGACCCGCGATGCAGGCATGCTTGAGCAGAGGATATGCTTCATTAGCCAGACTAGAGAGGTAGTGCTTCCGCTCTCACTTTCAGGATCCACGGACCAAAGGGTTGCTTTTTGACTCCTTGGTCCGCCCAACGGGGATGTATGGCAGTCCATGCTGGGGGCCAGACTTGTCAGATACAAAGGGACCTGCTCCCTTGCCCCCAGACCTGCATTGCTCTCTGCTCCCAGCTCGATTTGCATCCCCATCCGTACAGTCCGTACGACTGTACGGATGCCCGTTCAAACAACGTACAAGCTGCTCTACCCGTCGCACCTACTCCGTATCTACAATGGTACGTACAAGCTGCTCCGCCCGTCACACCTGCTCCGTACAACAGCACGTGCACCGTACAACGGTGCGTGCATCATACAAAGGTACCTATGTCGTACTTGCACTGTACCTACAGTACCTATGCAGAAACTTCCCTGTTCAAGGTACTTGCGCCGTACACATTCCGTACAGGTGACCTACACCGTACAGATTCCGTACAGGTGACATGCACCATACAGATTCCGTAAAAGATACATGCTCTCCGTACGATCTTCCGTACAAGTATACCTGCAGATCAGCCGTCATCACCTTGTACCTGATTTTCGTACACACGTACATGTAGAACAGCTGACCGTACAGCTTGTACTTGCTCCGGGTGTTCCGTACAGTTTCGCACGTGCGAATCTACCTACAGGTTCCATACCTGTTTTGGGCATTGGCTGTGAACTAGGTTCTTGGTTCCTGCTTGCTATAACCCTTTTTGGGTCTCACTACACTCATCTACAGACATTTGTACTTTTGGGGCTTTTGTAGGACATTGGCAAATTTGGGGCTTTTAGTTCTTTTCACTTCCTTTAGTTGCAATTTCTTGCAAGACATTGGAGCTTTGGGATTTGGTCTGCAATTTCTTGTTTAGATTGCAGGACATTGGGTCAGATTGTAGGACATTGAGTCACATTTGCAGGACATTGGGTCAGACTGCAAGACATTGGGTCACATTTGCAAAATCTCAACAAAATTTGGGGCTTTTATGTATTTTGCCCTCTTTTTGGCCTCTTTGCCCTCATTAAATTTGGGGGGCTTTTGCCAGATTTGTTGTTTTTTGCAGTGAACATTGCCTAACACAGTCACATTTCGGTCAAATTTGCATTTGCCCTTTGATTTGGGCTGGAAATTTGCAGGACATTCACTTGCAGACATTTGCTGTCATTTTTTGGACAGCCACCTCTTTGCAGTGATAGCCTTGAGGCTTTTGTGTTTTCAGGTCTTTTCTTTTCAGGGTATCCCATTTGCAATGGCTGGCAACAATCATGATCTATTTGGCATTCTTCGTGAAGATGATAAGTTGGATGGCACCAACTATCCGATGTGGTGTTATTTTATGAAACATATTCTTGTTGCAAGGCATTTTTTGAATATTGTTTCTAGGGTTGATCTGAGCCAGCCAATGCTAAAGTGGCTGCCCCTACTGCTGGTCCCTCTGCAGAGGGTATTCCTCCTGATGCTTTATCCTCTAGCACCCTTGCTGTTGCTCCTCCAACTCAGGAACAAACAAGATGGGATGCGAGAGATGCAAATGCACATTCCTGTAGTGCTTTATCATGCAAGACAATCATTTTTCCATACATCCGGTCTTGCATGACAAGCAAAGGATGCTTGGGACAAATTGGCTTCTCTTTATCAGATTCGCAATGAGGCACGTGTTGCATATTTAAGAAGGCAATTGCAGGAAGTCAGTATGAATGAATGTAGTCCTCTATGGATGCATACCTGACAAAGGTCAAGGACCTCATGGAACAACTTGCCAATATTGATGAGGTGGTGCCAAATTCTCAGCTTGTCAGTACCACATTCAATGGACTGCCAGATACATATCAAGGGTTTGCTACAACCCTTCGATTAGTGGCCATGGGTAATCCAGACCACTACTCTTTTGATCAGCTAGTCACTTTGCTTCTGCAGGAAGAGCAAAGTCGTGCTAATAGACAAGCTATTATTCCTGATCATGCATTTGCTTCCCAGCAGATAGGAAAAGGCAAGGCTTCCAAGCCTATGGGCAAGCCTAAATATGCGCCTAACAGTGGCAATTCATCCAATGCATCTAAAAATACAGCAGATAAGTCAAAGAAGAAAAGGTGCAACTATTGTCGAAAGCCATGCCATGAAATTTTAGAATGTAGGAAGCGCATTGCTTCGGAGAAAAAGAAAGCAGGATTGACAATTAATGCCTAACATGCAATTGAATCCCACGAGCCAACAGATGCCTCACATGCACATGCTCTCCAAGATGATTGGGCATGGGCTGTCCATTGCTCCTTTGATCCCTCCCAAGTTGATGCATTCTTTACTGCTAATGATGCTCAATCTTGGTATTTTGATAGTGGTGCTTCCAAGCACGTCACATCTTGCAAACAGTTGTTTCATTCCTTAGCTAATGCACCTCAAGGGGGGACTGTCACATGTGCTAATAATGCCTCCTATGCTGTAAAAGGAATTGGACATGTGCAGCTCACATCCATTTCAAGCCATCATGTCACTCTGACTAATGTTCTTTTTGTTCCTGGAATTGAAGTCAACTTGATTTCAATTTCAACAATTGCCACTTCAGATTTCAGAGTGATTTTTGATGGATACGGATGCCTAGTATATGATCTTCGTGATGACAATGCCATAGTTCTCACTGGCACTTTGAAAAAGGGGCTTTATCACCTTGATGATCACTCAGTTGCACTCTCTATTGAAGCATTTGCTATTTCAGATTCACAGCTTGCTGAAACTCATCTTTGGCATGAGAGGATAAGTCATCTCAATTATAGAGCTCTTGCCAAGTTACATTCACAGGACATGGCAAATGATGTACCTCACTCACACAGTTTCCAAACATGTATGTGAGGGTTGTCTTTTGGGTAAGATGCATCGGTTTCCTTTTCAAAAGAATTGTCCAAAACTCTCACAAAGGAAATTGCAGCTAGTGCACAATGATGTATGTGGCCCAATGAGGACAAATGCCATTGGGGGCTACAAATATTTCATGACTCTCATTGATGACTTCACAAGATATTGCTGGGTATATGCTTTAAAAGCCAAATCTAAAGTGTTCTCATGCTTTCAAAGGTGGCTGAATATGGTTGAGAATGAATCAGGATGCAAGCTTGTCACCCTCAACACAGATAGGGGGGGAGAGTATATGTCAAAGGAGTTTGATGCATTTTTGTCTTCACGGGGCATTGTTCACTCATGTACTACTCCTTACACTCCTCAGCATAATCCTGTTCCTGAAAGGAAGAACAGGTCCACTATGGAGATGGCCAGATGCATGCTTAAGGCCAAGTCCTTGCCCAATAAATTTTGGCTTGATGCAATGATGTGTGCCAACTATGTGCTGAATAGATCACCTACAAGGGCATTGAGGACTGTTACACCTTATGAAGCATGGAAAGCAGGAAGCCTTTGAGAGTTTTTGGGTCTCTTGCATATGTTCACGTACCATCTCAGCTGAGACATAAGCTTGATGACAAGGCAATCAAATGCATATTTATTGGTTACAGCCAGGAGAGCAGAGGGTATTGGTTATACCAACCAAATATTGGGAAGATTATTGTCAGTACCATCTCAGCTGAGACATAAGCTTGATGACAAGGCAATCAAATGCATATTTATTGGTTACAGCCAGGAGAGCAGAGGGTATTGGTTATACCAACCAAATATTGGGAAGATTATTGTCAGTAGAGATGTCATCTTTGCTGAACATTCGGCTTCTCCTCTTGTGGACTGCAAAGCTAAGCCAGAAATTGACATGTTTGATGCCTTTGACTCTTGGTTACCTCTACTTTCCTCAGAAGGAGACTTTGACCAGCAACATGAGCCTCCAGCAGGCCCTCCAACAAGCAATGATCAGCCAGTACCCCATGCTGATTTGCAGGTTTCTCTTCCAGCACAAAATGATCCCACTATTCATGATGCAGTGATTGAAGAAAGAGCTGTCAATAGACAGCAAAGGCAAGTTCCCAGATGGCTTCTTGACACATTGAGGGACAACAAATAAGATCAACCTCTTGCTGCCCGGACAAGATCAGGTAATAGACAAATGCATGGTCACTTTCTTGAGTTTGCACTCCTTGCTACAGCTTGCAATGAAGAGCCTTTGTGCCATAAAAATGCTTTTGACAGCAAAGAGTGGATGGATGCAATGAAAGCTGAGTTACAATCCATTGCCAAAAATGACACATGGGAATTAGTAGATCTCCCTCCTGGCAAGCATGCCATTGGTACCCGGTGGGTCTACAAATTAAAAAGGAAATCTAATGGCAGCATAGATCGACACAAAGCCCATCTTGTTGCAAAAGGGTATGCCCAACAACAAGGCATTGACTTTGAGGAGACAAGGCTGATTTGCAGCAAGCTTTTGAAATGTCAGACATGGGACAGCTACACTATTATTTGGGCATTCAGTTTGCTCACGTTGAGGGGGGTATCATGATGGCACAGTCCAAGTATATTGGACAGTTCCTTGATCGTTTTCAGTTTGAGGATTGCAAGCCAATCTCTACTCCAGTGGACCCCGGCTTTAAATTTTCAGCTCATGATGGGAGCCCACCATGTGATATCACTCTTTACCAGCAGGCTGTTGGATGTCTCACTTACTTATGCCACACCAGACCTGACTTACAGTATGCAGTATCCCAGCTCAGCAGGTTCATGCACATGCCCAGTTCATAGCATTGGCAGGCAGTGAAGAGAGTCTTCAGATATCTCAAAGGCACTCAGGATTTAGCCCTCTTCTATGGTGATCATGGTTCACTTACCATGCATGCTTACACGGATAGTGACTGGGCAGGTTGTTCCGACACCAGAGTGTCACATACTGGCAATTGTTTTTTGCTTGGCAGTTCATGTATCTCTTGGCTCAGCAAGAAGCAACCAACAATTGCCACATCTAGCTGTGAGGCTGAGTACAGGGCAGCCTTCACCGCTACAGTAGAGTGTGTCTGACTTCGACAATTAGTTACAAATCTTGGTATTCACCAGACATCCTACAGTAGCGAATACCAGATCAGCCGTCATATTGAAGTTCACTATCATTATGTTCGAGAGCGATTGTCAACAGGAGACAGAGAGTTGTCCTACCTTATCATTATGTTCGAGAGCGGTTGTCAACAGGAGACAGAGAGTTGGCCATTGCGTGTAATCCAATGTTTCATGCGCGTACCAAGCATATTGAAGTTCACTATCATTATGTTCGAGAGCGGTTGTCAACAGGAGACAGAGAGTTGTCCTACCTTCCCACAGAGGACAACATAGCAGATATATTTACAAAGGCACTTCCTTGTCCAAGTTCGAAGTCTTCCGACAGGCTTTACACTTGGTTCCCTTTGTTACATAATCTGACATACCTTGTACATTCATAGGTGGCTATATCCTTTTGGATAAACATGTGCCACCGTGACCAGAAAATACTAGGTATTCCGAGACGTTTCCAAAATACTTCAGCCCATACCATGGAGGGGGGTTTGTAGGCCATCTTCTCTCGGTCGTAGTGATGCCCTATGGGCCCTGGTATGTGCCTTGTAGGCATAGTTATAGGCACTTTAGTGTTTTAGTGCCTTTTATGCCACATAGGACATTTAGTCCTATGTGACACCTAGGACACTTAGTCCTAGGGTCTATCCTTATGTACCTTGTATTTTCATTTTCTTAAGTCTAGTTGACGTGACGGCCTATCAGCCTTGACTCTTGTACTTGCTCACACACTCACCGTACCTACAGCTATTGCCAGTTTTATTTGAATTAAACCACTTATTTTGTCTACTGGGGGGCTGCACCAGTATTTTAATCGACTGAATATTTTTAAACCAGGTGTAGCCTACGAGTCATATTTACCTCATGCAGCCCAAAAAAGTATAACCAAACAAGGGTGCAGCCTGATATTAAGACATGCAAAAATGGCATAGCTTTACGTTGAGTTAGCTCTTGATCTTTACGTTGAGTTAGCTCTTGATCCATTGAAGATTTACAAAATTTACACAAACTTTAATTGTTTCATGTTACCCATAGATGTATTCATACTCGATAAGTACAACCAAGATGAGACAAGCATAAATATGATGCCATCCAAAATGCCTGCTGGGAATTATGGAATTTAAGTTACAATACCAACAATATCTAACTATGGAATATTGAGGAACTAAATGAATACGGAAACACTTCAGTGCTGCAACTAACATTTTTGCACACTTGCTCTGCAATTGTGAATGGTACATAGATACAAATGCACATGCAAATAGAAATAATCGAAGCATACGAAGCATACAATTGTGAATAGGTACACAGATACAAATGCACATGCAAATAGAAATAATTGAAGCATACTGTTAAGCACTACAACCACATCAACCCTTCTCAACAAGGGCTCTGAATAGCTTCTCATGAATGTCTGTATTTTTATTGAAAATCACACATTGGAAGGAGAATCTGCAGATCTTACATTCCCCACGTCTGGCAGTGTTTCCTGCAAACTGCCTTCAGTTTTAGGCAAATTAACACAAGTCTCACTCCCATTCTCCAAATTGATAGGTTGACCTGCAGCACTCGTTGTTTCAGGATTGAGTGCTTCTAGCCTTTTTTTCAGTCCCTCCAAGCGTGAATATTGAGATGCTGCACTCTCTTGAACCTATCAAGGGAAAAGGTCATTCACTTTAAACCAACATTTTCTAGAACCATGTTGTATTGAAGATCTCCTTCAAGTTCACAGATTCAGTGAAATCCTCCCTTGAAATCACTGGTTTTTATAGATGTTGGAAAAATGAACAGCAATAGGCAGAGAAGATGCGAGGCCTACCAGCCGATTGAGGTCCTCACAGAGCCTCTGTTTATTTTCTTCCTCTTCCTTCAATGCTTTCGTGGTAGCCTCCCACACCTAAAACAAAAACTTCTCTAGTTTCAAAAAATGCAACTCTAAAACAAGTCTTTGCACTTGTGATCTTGGATACCCCACTACGTTCAAGGCCGATGCAGATTATACCACAGATCTTGTCGAGTATATGGTCACATCAAGCCATCTTGTATTTTTCCACCTCTAATATTCTTCATAGATTATACCCCTTCCCTAAAGGATAATTTAGTGCCAATGCTTTTCAATGCATTTATTACAATTGTCCGCATCAATAACACAAAGACTTGTCTAGCAATGAGAATCTCAAAATATGGTTAGCACATCAGATACTAAGACCAAAACGATGCAGTGGTATCAAAATATGCAGTCCCACCTTTCTGGCCTGCTCCTCCTTTTGCTTTGCAACCTTAATCTTCTCTGCAGAAAGTTCAATCTTTTTGCGGAGGTGCTCAAGGGCTGGCAAAACAGTGAGTAAAAGGATGATATTAATTCATAACAAAGGATTAGTCTCATGAATAGTTGAAAATGGTGGCACACAAAAATTCATGTACAACCATTCAGCACTGTAATTGAAGAGTTTTGTCCACCACCAGAGACAAACCTGCCTTCTTTGGCCCAGAAGTGAGTTTGATTTCTAGAGCAAGTGAAGCCAATTCTCGTTCAACATTTCGAATTTTCGAATAATTGTCCTGGATATACCTATTCATCACCAAGCTTGATAAGCTAAGGATGTCATTTACAAACATAAAAGAACATACCTAGTATATACATGAAGACTGATTAAAACTTTTGTATGACTTCCAATGGTCACAAACACTCGAAGATACAGGCCCATCAAAGAAGCTGAGGGTCACTAGTCAATTGAGACAATAATCTAGTCACTAGCTTCAGCTTCCTTGTGTAGTTCTTCGGCCATCCTATAAAATCTCAACATGTGAAGTGGCCTTTAAGATTGATTTGTCAGGTGCTATACCTTAAATTTCACCTAACAGAGAGTTTTGACAAGGGGGTGAAAGCAATTGACCTGAAGACAGACTATACATACCATAAAACCCAGTAAATTCAGCTTGTGAAGAAGTCACCGTATGTAGTTGCCAAAGCAACATATCCCAAATAGTTGACATTCATTGGGGAGGATAATTCTTCCAAACAGTGTAAATAAACTAGAAATTGGTAAAATTCAGCAGTCTTCAATATTGTATGACCACCCAAGGTCTTGACCAGGTTCTATAGCGTTTGTGGACCAGTCTCCAGCCGAGGAAGATCTCACTTTTGGCAAGTGGCTCATGGAGGCCTCCCATAGATCGATGGCTGGAGCAGATACCGAGAGATGGTGCATGACAGCATCTAAGTAAGTTTTGTTTTTGGGCTGCAAGAATACTTTCTTGTTGACTTGAAACAGAGGTTTCCTTTTTATTCATGGTAGATGAAAGCGTTGCATTTGGAGATGCGTTAGCATTTACAACATGACTATGGACTCACTTAAATGAGGGAGAGGGGAAATCCTATGAGCTTCACCTTTACGTTGAAATGGCAGACAAGACAGCAGTGAAGAATAACAGAGGGAGCTATGCCCTCTGCCCAACAGCCCAGTGCAATCTCTCTCTCTCTCTCTCTCTCTCTCTCTCTCTCTCTCAGACAAAGCTGTAAGATTTTTCTCTACACTGGATGTAAGGGATCACTATTACTTAGTAGTGATCGCCAGTCCCATAGATCCTGAAGGGTCTCACACGGACTTTAATACAATTATACCATATCATCTCTCTCTCTCTCTCTCTCTCTCTCTCTCTCTCATTTGCAACACCCTTACCCTTCTTCCTCCTTCCTCACACTTCCCTTCCACTATCTTGCACACTATGTTTTTCTACATTGGTGTCAGAGCACATTCGTGGGTGCCTTCTTCACTGTTGCACAGGGCTAGCATGGCATAGTAGATGGAGAACTTGATGCTACCGTACCATAGATCCAGGTAAGTCTTTTTTGCCCCTTACATCTTCTGCCATTGCTCTTATTGTGACCAACTGAAACCATTTGGTGCAAAACCCACCTGAGACTAGGACATGATCCCTTACCTTCTCCCCATTTGTTAATCTAAAGATCAGAATGGCTATGTAGAGCTTGGCCATTATACACCTTCATAAGACTAGGACATGATCCCTTACCTTCTCCCCATTTGTTAATCTAAAGATCAGAATGGCTATGTAGAGCTTGGCCATTATACACCTTCATAAGACTAGAACATATCCTAATCTTTACAGCAAAAGAATAAAGAAGACAGAAAAAGAGCTAAGGGAAGAAAGGGGCTTGTGAGAAACATGCAATAAAACCACAAGTAAAAGAGGAAAAGAAAAGAAAAATAACTTAGTGAGCAAAGCTAAGCTTAGGTTCTCATTAGTAACCAAGCATAAGGTGCCATCTAGGTTTCCAAAGATTCCGGAATCTCTTGGGTAGACCTAGTGCTTACTAACCTATAAAATCCCAACCCAAACACCCAAATAAAAATAGCAAAAAGGAAATAACAAAGAAGAGAAAAGAAGAATGCAAGCATGCACATACACGCGCACGAGAGAGAGAGAGAGTTTATTAATGTCTACGAAAGACTAAAGGGTCTATGAGACTGAAAAAACCAGATTCAATGAAAGCTATAGGGTGAGGCAACTAAAAAACAGGCACCCATACCCCAACAAAGAAATAAAGAAAGTAAGTTAATTAAAGTCTTCGAAAGATCGATAGGTCTAAGCTCAGACTCATAAGCCGAAACCTGGCGCTGTGGTGGCTCTCTGGTGGGCTGCGAAGATGTCCCGGATCTGTGTCTGTCGAGCTGTCTCACACTGTGGCAGAGGATGTGGTCTCCTCAATCTCTGGATCCAATGGGCTCTGTCAAGAGTGACACCTCGTCGCTGGCGGTCTCCACTCAGGAGAGCCCAGACCTCGATCGTGTGTGCTCTGGTCACTCTCTGTGTCGAGTGTGGTCTCTGCGTACCACACTTGTTACCGTCGTTTCGGCTCTCTCTGTTGATCCATATTGCCCTCATATCAACTAGCTCCTCCTCCACCTCACTATGTCCTAAAGCTGATCAAATGCATAAAAGCATGTGACATGTCTCTGTGCTCAGTCTACCTCAAGATCTTGTGGTGCGGTCACCTTTTGTTGCTCTCTAGTCTGTCGCTACAGTGTCTCTCTGTGTCATCGCATCTCAATCAGATAGTCCAATGCAGACCTAGTCATGGAAGTGGATAGAATGGACCAAAGCCGTGCCCCTACTAAAAGAGGCACTGTTATCGACCCCGGATCTTGTAGTAGGCTGGGCAGACACATAAGAAAAGCTCCTCTGTCTCGACCTCCCCCAACATGCATACCCTGCAGATCCACTACTCTCTGTGTATACCTACAGCTCTCCCTGCCTCAATCCTTAGCTAATGTGACGAAATCCGCAGCATTCCAAAATCCTCAATGCATGCGAGCTTCCTTTGTCCTTGAGGTACTGAGGTCTGATGATGAGTCCATCCTCCGATACTCTCAAGAAGCGGTCGTGATAGAATCGGTAGGGAACTCCTAGTCCCCCCCCCCAAGTCCAAGACGTATGGAGCTCGAGGAGATATAACCATATGATACAATTAATCTCATCATGAGGGATCGACTCTGACGGCGCATCCATACTGTACTGAGAGGGCGGAAGTCAGTCCATCTGAATATCGTGACTGGCAAACCATGTGGATATATGTGCATACCATATTGTATCAACCCCGCTCTCTGCTAGTGGTCTGGATGACTCTAGTGCCAGCCTCGGTAGTCTCCAGTGGGGTAAGGCCCAAACTCTGTGGAGGAAAGTCACTATCTGAAAGATGGCATCAACTTGGAGAGATGTCATGGCGCACTCTGCCTGTACTATCTGATGAGAGACTGAGGGATTAGTCCAAATCATCCTAGACCTCAGAGTCACCTATAGCCATTCAAATCTCCTCCACTCTGCTACCGAGAGATCACTCCCCCAAAGAGGTGCTACGTACATGGCAATTAAAAGAAAACTGATTTTGGTTCACTAGAATAAGTTTTACTACTTTTACTCTTGCTTTGCATTGGTAAAGAGAACTGTGGGGACGCCCACAAGGGACTAGGATTAGTCCAAGAACTAGGAATGCATGCATTTCGCTAACCTTTAATGGGCTAAAGTGTTGGAATTTGTTTGTGCCATGTGTAGGACCTAAGAGAGTGCAAAAAGGACCCAAAAGTGGGGAGAAAAGTGTAAAAAGCAGATCCCACAAGGCTCAAAAAGTAGGGTGCCTCATTAAAAGGCGCGCCCACAAGTGCGTAAAAGCTCCAGAGCACCAGATTTAGAAGGAAAAAGACTAAAAGCTTCGCTTTTTGTAAAAGTAGCTTTTAGAAAGAAGGCCCCTAGGCCTAGTCTATAAAAGAAAGGCCCCTGGCCTCCCAGATTCATTCAAGATTGTACTCAGACCTATGCTCTTTCATGAGCCAGTTGTACAAAGATTATTCTCTTGCAATAAAGACCTTCGGGGGGGTCCAGCCCTTATTTATGGGCCCTAGTGTGGTGTCTTGTATTCTTTCTCTCTCCCAAACCCCTCTTTCTATTGCTGCAATTCACTTCTACTTCTCCTAGGCTGAGTTGCAATTCATTCCAGCATCATATGTTCGACTCTTTGACGCGTACAAGTGCCCAGAAAGAGTGCAGCTGCAGCGATCCAGTTCCCAGCCCTTCTAGAAGATCATCTACTTGCTGCGATTAGGGTTTCCAGCCCTACCTGGTGCCCAAAGATGCTGCGAATTGACTACAAAGCACCCAGACCTGCTGCGAATCGATTCCAAAGAGCCTAGCACTGCTGCGATTTGGTCTAAGCATGTCCAGGATCCTCTAGAAGCTATTCTAGGGAGTAGAGCCATATTGCAATTCATTCTAGAAGCTGTTTGTGTGTTGCAAACTGCTCAAAAGTGTCATAATAGCAGTGATTTTGTTGCTAAAGTATTTTCAAGTATCTTAGGGTTTGGTTACAGCATCCTTGCTTCACCCCGATCGTACTCTCAACACAATCCAATAGGTCTCCTGGAGCTCGAACTCTCCCTCTGAAGGACTCATATAGGCTCACCACCCCCCAAACCATAATTTGCATCTCCCTCCTAATAAGGCGGGATTGTGGGACAGTGTCGAAGGCCTTCCGAAAGTCTACAAAGCAAGAGTAGAGAGAGAGAGAGAGAGAGAGAGAGAGCCCAAAATGTTAAGGGCAACAATGCAAGGCCACTGGTTGTCAGCCGCCAAATCAGCTATCCAGCTAGATGACTAGACCTGTGTATGCTATCTGTTGGACCCACTCCACTGGTCCGCTTAGGTTAGACAAGATGATCTCGCTTGACAATGGCTTTGGATCAGGTGAGGGTTGGCATCGTCAAGGAAGAAAAACAGTGATGGATTGCAGCTGCTAATCAACATGTCCAAACTATTGGGGTCTCTCCCTCCTCCTCTCTAGCCTCCACAAAAAGTGTCACCATCGCTCCCGTGATCTGTCTCCCCACGTCAAAGAGTAGAGAGGAGATATCTACAGTCCATGTGAGTGTCCCCCTAAGGTCCAGACTGTCGCGTTATGCACTTTGATTCTCTAGTACGTCTAATGCCCTATCGCCCCTAGCTCGAGTCTCTAGAGAAAAGCCCCATCATCGTCCTCTAATTGGGCTCTGAAGGTCTCTCATGTGCTCTCTTATGCGCTCATACGAGCTGATCTCTCTGTCTCTGAGCCTCAAGGAGGGAAACGGCCACGCGTCGCTGATCACGGTCAGCCTAAAACTCTCTAAGTGGACCAAACTGATGCTGAAAAGACAGTGATGCCATCCACGGATCTCATAGCATACAAGGCATCTGAATGCAAAGTGATTCTTTGTCTCGGTCTCTTGCATATCACATTAAATGCAGATCCATCTCTCACATTGGAGACCCTCTCCCACCTTGTCTCAACCCATAGCCTATGTGAAGATACTGGAAACTATCCAATTGAGATCCTCAATGCATATGGGAGATGAATTTGGGTGTAGCGTGATGGTCTAGTAAACCCCTCCACTGAGATCCATAAAGCAATGATCTCTGTACACGCTCAGTTTAATAAAAAATTCAGTAGGTACTCACCAAGTCCTATATTTGTGGAGCTACAACAGATCCCCTTTGATGACTTGGTTCACCTCATGGTGGGTGAGCGGAATGCATGGAGTCTCAAGGCTATACTGAAAAAAGTGGCGATGTAGTCCTAAGCTTGACAAAATATTTACTTGTCCGAGCATACCAACTCCTTTAATACCTCTTTGCCTCCAATGTTATAGATGAAGTCAGAGCTAGCAATCTGCACCGTCCAAATGTCATGGTACGCAAGTCCCCAACTCTATGGAGATAAGTGACCACCTAGAATACTGTATCGAGCCGCATAGAGATAACCCCAAACTCTACTAGTGCCATCTAATGTGGGACCAATGGCTTGTTGTGGATCATTCGAGCAAGAAGCAAAATGAGAGTCTCTCTATCTGGGCCCAATTTGTCTCTGATAGGTCTATACCCCCAAAGGGACAACTATACATCCCAACTGGACAAACAAGCGAATCAAATAGAAGAGACTTGACACTGGGATCCTAAAAAAGTGGATGAAAGCACTGACGCTCAAGTTTGGTGCGGCATACCCTTGGCTCAATGCTTGCATGACTAGTTGCATCGTGAAGATCAGGCCCAAGACAAGAATCCCCCAGATATGTATAGAATGAAACAATCTCCACCTCTTGATCCATGGTTGTCGGGGATGTGTTGAAGATCATAGCCTTGGTTTTACCCAACTTCAAATCATGGGGTAGGGTGAACCTGCTTCTCCCAATTGCGTGATGAAGGACTCAAGTTCGTCAATGTATAGGCCAAAGCAAAATTGGTGACAAAGGACAACCTTGTTTGACCCCGGTCATGCTCATGATCTCCTCTGACCACCAAGTTGAAGTCCTGACTGCCAAATTGATGCCTGGACTATATCCTAGATCCCCAGTACTCCTTGAAATAGTCATGCTCGTACGACTGTGTCAAAGGCTTTGCAGAAATCCACGAAGCAGCAATAGACTCACTGCTTCTGTGCATGGACCTTCTCAATGACACCTATTAGTGTGAAAATGTGATCCAGTGTAGCATGATCTACCCAATACCCAGCTCTGAATTCCTCACACTCAGCAAATCAATTGACCTAAACGTTAAGTGTTGATGCATAAATCTTGGACATAACACGTCCGATCATGATTGTCCTATAGTTTTCCAAGCTCATGGGATCCCTTGCCTTATGGAACAAATAATGGTGTTAAGGGTCCAAGTGTGATACAAATCAAGTACAAACCATTCATTATATAACTTTGCCAGGACAGGGCTAGGGTCTTCATGCCATGTGCAATGTCCTCAAAACATTGCCCCTCATGATCTTTGGGCTCAGCCATTGTGTAGCTGAGAGTTGTATGTTTGATATCACTGGTGGTGAAGAGTGAACTAAAGGTGGGACAAGGTACCTATCGGATGTCTAGTGGAAGCTGGTGTGAGACATCACGAAGGGTGTTTGCGTGCATGTGCGAATGACTGGACCTCTACTCGAGAAATCTGCCACAACTCCTTCGACACGCAAATGGTGATCTCTCATTTGGTCTCTGTCTCAGTCGAACGATGTTGCTTGGTCTCGAGTTCACTTGACGACGCAAAGCCTTACACTCTTCACTGTAGGAGACCAATCCAACGCGTGGTGAGGGGGTAGATCTTGGGTGTGAGGGAAGGCATCATGTATGAAACGGGTCATAAGGGCGGCCTTGTCCTCTAGTAGGGGGATATCATCAAGTTCATCAAGCATAGTGCAAAGACGGGTGGTATATGCAAGGACTAGTCTCTAATCTAAGTGGATCTCTCAGAAGTGGTGTAAGTGGGGTGGGGTGTGCTCAATGGCCCAAATCTGTCATGCATGCCTCTCCATCCCCCTGTTTGCTGGTGCATTTTACCATGCCTAGTTGCCGTTTTCTGTTGCCTCAGATCTAGTCCAGATCTACCTCCAAAAAGCCAAGTATGAACCATCCATCCCCCTATTGTCTTCTGCCCCCTTGTCCCCTCGAATCGGGGGCTCACAGGTGGGGACAATAACATTCTAACACCCCCTCTCAATGACAAAATTGTGGGCCGATCCCCACGAGTCGAATGAGGTATTCTATATGCTCCTTGGGAAGCGCCTTCGTGAAAACATCTGGGATGTTGTTGGCAATCAGGCAGTACATCAATTCTATGACACCTTCGTCGATGAGTTCTCGAACAAAGTGGTAGTGGACCTCAATGTGCTTCACCCGTGCGTGAAACACAGGGTTGTTGGCGATTGCTATGCAACTCTAGTTGTCGCACATGATCACCGTTGCATCTTCTTGAGTCACGTTCATTCCTTCAAGATCCACCTGAGCCACAATGTTTCGCATGCCGCTGTAAAAGCAGCCCTGTACTCTGTCTCTGTTGATGAAAGGGCAATAGTAGGTTGTTTCTTACTCAGCCATGACATGGCTGTTGATGAGAGTATGAAACAATACCCAGTAGTCGATCTCCAAGTGTCACTATCACCTGCCCAATCACTATCACAAAAACCTCCCAACTCAATGCCTTTCGTGTAAGTGATACCATAGGTGCAAGTGCCTTTCAAGTGCCTCAACACGCTCATGCATGTGTCCCAATGGGCCTTCTTGGGTGTGGCGGAGAACTGGCAGAGCAATCCAGCTGAGAAAGAAATATCTGGTCTAGTATTGGTGAGGTAAAGCAAACTACCCACCATGCGTCAATACAGTGATGAATCAACCGGCTGAGATGGATCATGTACACTCAGCTTCAAACCAGCTTCCATGGGAGCCACTGCGCTTTGCAATCTTCCATCTGAAAGTGTTTGAGTAGCTCCCTGCAATATTTCTCATGTGAGATAAAGATGCAGCTCTTTCCCTACTTCACTTCAATCCCAAGAAAGTAATGAAGTCTTAACCTGAGCAATCTTCTTCGCATGATCTCCTGTAATGATGAGGTCATCCACATACAGGATTAATACGTCGTAAATCCCCCTCTGAGACGAGATAAAGATTTGCCTCTGATGGACTCCGCTGAAGCCCGATTCTCTGAAAGAAAACATCTATTCGCTGGTACCATGCTCTGGGGGCCAGTTTCAGCCATAAGGCCTTCTTCAGCTTGCATACTTTTGATGTGGATCCTGGAATCTGAAATCCTAGTGGTTGTGCCACATATACCTCCATTCAAAAATGCAGACTTGATTTCCATCTGAAATATAGGCCAACTGTGATGAGCAGCCAAGGCAATAACTGTACATATCGTCACCATCCTAGCTGTGGGGGCGAAGGTCTCATCGAAGTCAAGTCCTTCTGAATGTGCATAGCCTTTCACCACCAATCTAGGTTTGTACTTGTCCAAGCTCCCATCAGACTTGAACTTAAGCTTGTACACCCATTTAGTACCAATTACCTTCCACTCGGTCGGCTTGTCTACCAAATCCCAGATGTCATTTTTCAAAATGGCATCCGTCTCTACTTGCATGGCATCCTGCCGTTCTGAAATATCCTTCGCTTCCTCGAAGGATCTGGGCTCCTCAAGCTGAGCCACCATAGCATAGTTCACGGAGGGAGTCTTCATGTTACGTTGAGACCGCTGCGCTCCAGAACTGCTCTCGGGAATGTCCGTGACCCGTGAGTCTGCTAATGTCTTCAAATAGCTTCTTCTCTGACACAGGTGCCTTTGTTGGAGATGCCTTTGGAGCCGGAAGTGAATCGTCTTGCTCCTCCTCCTCCTCGGGTTCTTCAGTCGTCTCCACCTCTTGATGGTGACCTTGGGTGGCGGTAATGTCGGAAGTTCCTAAACCTCTTCTGCAGCCTGGGGCTCTAACTCCTCGAAGATCACGTCCCTGCTGATAAGTATCTGTTTCTTCACCGGGTCATAAAGGTGATAGGCCTTGGATTCCTCACTGTATCCCACAAAAATACATCTTTTGCTATGGGAATCAAGCTTCGTCCGCTCATCTTTATGCACATGAACAAATGCATTAGAACCGAAAATCCGTAAATGAGATAGGTTGGTTTCTTACTATAGTAGGCTTCATATGGAGTCTTATCATCAACAGCCTTGGTCTTGGTTCTGTTGAGATGTGAACGGCAGTGCTCACGGCTTCACCCCAGTAAGCTTTCGAAAGTTTCCTCCCTCGCAACATGGTCAAACCTATCTCTGTGACGGTGTGTGGATAAAATTATAAATAAGGTTTTCACTTGTTCCATGCTGGTGGGTAGGCACATAGTTTTGCACACAGTCAGGTTGTTTTGATTTTGGGCTTTGTAAGCACCTTTCTATCAGAAGGACCTTCATTGATGTAAAAAACTCTTGAGTTTATGAATGGCTTTTTTGCACGGGCTCGGTGGGAAATGATGATGTGCAGTGTGGGTTCACTAGACACTCCAGAGCATGGTATCTAGTGTGTGACAGTGTGTTTGTGTTACGTCTTTCATGGTTGTCCCAAGTTATATGTGCATGAGGGCATGAGCATTTTTTGTCATGGGTGTCTTGTAAATTCACTGTGTGTAGTCAGAGCAATTAAGCACTTTGTGGGCACTAAGTCTATTGTGTGGGCATTAATACCTTGGTATTAAGTTTGAATGAAGGGTGGAAGAGTGGTAAAAAGGCCATTCATATCAAGAAAGGCATGCATGCATGTGGCTACGTGATGAAAAGGGGACACTTCTAGTCGATAAGCTGGCATATACGTGAAGGTGGCGGCTGGGAGCTGGTAAGGAGCTTGCTGGAAGGATGGTCGGGGCACGGTGGGAGCTTCAGGAATTGGAGGCCGGGACTCTGTGAGTAAGGGAGAGACACCAGATGCTGGAAATGATTGCGCAAGGGTAGAGATGGTCGTCGTGAGCTGCTACCAAGTCCTATTTCACCCTCTAAGTGTGGGCTGTGGTTTTGGAGAGAGCTATGGAGTGCTGGGGCTTGGGCGACTGAGAAAGAGAAGCTGTGGCACAGCTATGATTACATGCCGGGTTACAAGCGGTGGCTCTTAATGGAGGCTTAGGAGACTTTACTGTGGGAGTGGCTCATGGATCTGGCTTGAGGGCCATGGCTTTTGCTGTAGGTGCTGGACAGTGTGGCGTCACTACTATATGGGCTGAGTGCTCCGTGAGTAGGAGAGGAACTAGGAGGCTATGATCGTCACGTAAAGTGTTTTAAGCACGTGAGACAGTAACAGGCGTAGTGTCTCTATTATGCATGCCAGAGGTCCGTAAGTGCTCCATGAGCTCCGTGAGCAAGAGATAGCCGCGGTGCTGGGAGTCATTACGTGAAGGCAGAGATGGGTGACAGGTTACTAGCTGTGGCATGGTAGCTGTGGGGAGCTAGAGAACCTTAGGCAACGAGTGTGTGCGCGCCAGGACTTATGGGAGAGAAGCTCGTAAAGGCAGATATCTTTGCATGTAATAGAAGGGTGACAAGTGCTAGCTGTAGGGACCTCGGCAGTGAAGAGGTCCAGTGATGACAGGCTGCATCATTGGAGTATAGCTCACCACAAACTTTCATGGATTTCAATAAGAGCTTGAAGGTGGCTGCAGCAAGTTAGTGCTTGATGATGATCTTGGGTAAGAGACCATGCTTGTGGCAATGGGACTATGGGCAGCAGGTGGCTTTAAGTAGTGGGCTTCAGGGAGTCCAAGGTGCAATTCCATAACATGTTTATGTAGCTCACAGTGTAGGTTCTTTTACACGGTGGCAGTTTTGAGTATACAAGGCAATTGGCTACTTGAAGACAAAGAGACCAGGGTTGTTCAAGTGTGGTCTTGTCATGGGATACATGAGCATGGATTCATGGGAAGACAATATATAAATAGTCTTCATGTTGTGCATTTTGAGATGTGGTTTTTGTGTATGTCAGAGTCTTCCCTCAATCTGACTGTAAGAGTCTGTTTGGAGTCCTCGTGTTGTGGATACATGCTCTAGATGCTGGAGATATTGCTCTATCTATATGAGCTACCCACTATACTGATCCCACTGGAGTCCTGACCTTAGATGTTTCTACTGCTGCAGTCAAAGTGGAAAATGATTATATCACTTAAGCTTGGGCTGGGGATACGTGGCCTTTCGTTTGAGGGATTCTATGTTGAGATTTTGCTTTCAGTGGTTCATGAAAATGATTGGACTCTAGTGATACATGTGAGTGATGAGGAGTGGGTAGAGGTTGTATGGTTCCCTGATGATATGTGGCCAGAGGATGTGTTGAGCATAGATGTGTGTAGGGATGAAGATTTTGTTGGAATGGTCACCTCCCCATTTGTAAGCCCCCATATGAGGAGAGCATGGGGGAGGGAGACCTAGGGCAGGATGTGCCCAAGAGAAAAGAAAGAGAGGGGGTTGCCACATGGGCAGCACCTCACATCAAAGAGACCAGCATGGCTGCAACAGACGGAACCTGTGGAAGGAGCAGAAGGCGGGGACAGCAAGTCCTGGATCTAACCTGGCAGAAGGTCAGTCAGGGGCAGCAGACATGGCGTGGGATTGCACAAACAAAGGCGCCTATGTGGAGGGCATCTGTGTGCAGATGGATAGCCTGCGACAGAGCCTACAGGTGGCGCAACCATGGAAGGGAGCAGCAGCACCTGGGTCGGCCATTGGCTGAGGCTGGTGGGTCTGGTTGGAGCCAGCAAATCAGGCCTGGAGATGGGCTGGCCAGGGGGACTGAATCCCTGGAACAAAGGCTGAAAAAGGGCCTAGAAAAGACCCTTCTATAGGGCCCTGGTTGGGCTGGTAGGGGCAGCCAACCAGGTCGGTTTTTAGGGCAGACAAAAGTCGGCCAGGAAGGGGTCTGCTGGTCAGTTTTTTGGGGCAGGCCTTGTGCCCTATAAAAGGAGGGCCTCCAGCCCTCATTCATCATCCAACAGCTGAGCAGAAAGAGGAGCAGACAGGAGCAGCCTGAAGACATTCCCTTGGGCCTCATCTTGGAGGTGAAGGAGAGTTGAAGGTGTGCTGCAGACTGAGTTCCCTAGAGCCTGGACCTTGGCTGTCTTCTAGGGCAGCAAGGTGTTGTGATCATCAGAGGATTACCAAAATTCGAGCAACTGCGTTCGAGCGAGAAATTTCATAACTTTTGACATTCTAGTGTGATGTTTTATGTTCAAAAAGTAGCATTCATTGCTTACTTTTACAGTTGTTGTCCTATCCATGATATTGTGAGTAATCAATTGTCTTATAGACAAACAACAATTTCTGAAAATGTTTGGCAATGTTTTTCAAGGGTCAACGGTGGGGTGGAAGAAAGGGGTCAAAGTATGTGTTTTTCTTGTGCATTTCCATTTTCAAGGCAAAAAAATAATGGGAGGAGGAGCCTCCCTAGAGGCCACGATATCGCAGCCTCTTGGGAGGCTCCTCTTGCCAATTCTATTTGGGCCATAACTTGGTCAATTGGACTCCAAATATGGTCATGTTTGTAGTCAAAACGATCGGAATGATATGAATGAATACATTTATTATGTTAAAGAATCAAAATCCTAGCTCTTTAGAAAGTTTATACTTATCTTTGTTTCATGAGAGTCAGACCTTATCAAACTCTATATTTAATTATGACCATGGATTTTTCTCATATAGAGTCTGGGTCCTTGGTTTCCTCCCTCCATCCTAGAGGTGTATACATGGTCAAGGACATATGAAGGTGATCCATATTTAGTTAGCATCATCATGGTCATAAGGTGATCAATAATTTATTAGTTCCATAGTTTAAACATTTTATTCATGTGATCATTTTGTGTACAAAATGGATCAAATCATGTCGGTAGCATAAAAATCGATGAGCTACAAATAGTTGTTTGTGAGAGATTTTGCTAGAAGGAGCTTCTATATCATCGGTGGGACTATTGTTGCCATGTATGTAACTCCATAAAATAAAGAAACCTGTTCAACTCACGTGCTACCTTACATGATTTTGAGTGATCGCCTCGAGGTGTAGACATTGCAACATTTTTCCTTTTGTATCTATTGAATGATTGCTAACTTGCATGTATTTATTATTTATCGAATAATAGGTTTTCTCTTTGTATGTTGCCAAGAATTTTCCCTTTGGTATTCATTGAATGATTGCTGACTTGCATGGATTTATGAGTTATCCAATAGTAAGTTTAATCTTTGTAAGTTGCCAAGAATCATACAAAAAATAATTTAAAACAATTTGTAATAGTGTCATGTAGATTCAACCATTTTTACTAAAAATTTATTGCTCCTACAGGTTTAGACAAAGTTCCTCATAAGTGTCACTTGAACTTTGGGCTCGCTCGAACGCAGTTGCTCGATGTTTTGACTTACCCTGATCATCATACCTTCTGGAGCAGCCATTCACAAGCAGGTTGGAGCAGTCGAACAGCTATCTTGGGGCCTACATTCAGGAGGACCAAGGGGACCTGTGTGCTGCTGACAAAGCTTGGCAGGGGCTGCCCACCTAGGCTGATTCACAGGCAGTAAGGTGGAGAAGAACACACTGGACAAAAAGTCTAAAGACGCTCGAGGTGGAGCACGCGAGCTCGAGTCTAGAGATAGCCAGGAGATAGGAGAAGGACCTTGTGGTAAGATCAGAGGACCACACCATTGGTGGGACTCTCGATCTATCTCTTTTGTATTGTGTCCATAGTTTTGGACGGAAATATATTATTTTGGTGGTTTCTCGATCTGGCTGGTTCATTGTCTATTGATGAGTCTGCACATCTATTTTATGCACATAAGTTAAGAAGTTTGTGATTCCACACCCCACACCAACACTGTGTGAGCTCCTGGGCATTACTATAAGTCTTCCACTGTGCGTACCCTCTGTTGGGTAATTTCTAACAGATTTTGAGTGAATATACCTAGATAAATCCAGGAACATTCCCAAACTCATCCTCTAAAAACACAACATAGTGCAGTTTCAAACTCAGGATAGTCACTCATAAGATTGAAAACCATAAACTCCACCACGCATAGTAGGGACTAGCTACTCTGACATCCCCCACTGACGTCATCAGCCCCCAACAATGGGTGTAGGCCATCGTATAAAAATATGCTCTCACACATACAAATCCACACCCACACATACTTGAGCATCCATTTATACAAAGTCTTTGTACTGAGTTTCTATCAGCACTCCGGAGGTGAAGGGCAGACTCAGCCATGACGAAGGCTAGCACTAAAGGAGAAGGCTAATCATCTTCATTCAAGCTACAACTGCTTGTGAAGTCTAAGCGATTTCATTTTAGTCTCTCCCAAACAAGCATCTAAATCTAGCTGATAGGGCAATGCACCATTTAAGATAGAAAGAATTATCGCAATACCAGCACGCCGCAACTTGGATGAGCGAATGTCATTTTGCTTTGTGTTGTGTTTTTCAGTAGTTTTTTATAGTGGATGAGCGTGGCTATAAAGGCAAGGTAGGCTCTATCATTTTTATCCATCAACGGACCTGTGCTTTCTCTCAGGAACTCCATTCTGCTAAGATGTGCGAGCTGTAGTGAGTTGCCACTTGATCCCATGCTTCTTGCAAAATCCATTGAAGTCGGTGTAAGTGTCACAATCTGTGACGTATTCCTTTCTCTATATCTTAGACTTATGGATGGTTTGATGAATGGACACTTGTGGAAGGGTATGCCCTTTCGACGGGACACTTCCTATGAGGCACAACCCTTCACAAGAGACATTCTATGGAAGAGATACTCCTATTGTAATGTACCCTCTCATCAAGGGTCACACCCTTCACAAGGGGTACACACCTCTTCATGCAAATACACTTTGGAGTACACACCTTTTCATGTGTGACTCTTCACTCTCTATATAAGAGAGGCCCAACTATATGGATGACACACCACAGACACTCAAGCAATACAAATATTCCTTGTTCTCTGCTATTTCAGTCTCCTTTCTGTTCCTTAGCACATTTCTAAATATAGTAAATCTAGGATTTCTTACAGTGGTATCAGAGCAAATTTCGCTCCTGCCTGTAGGAAATGCCCCCCACCTTCTGATACATCTTTTTCCGCTAGAAGGATATCCACACAAGTTGTGCATGGAAGAGATGGAGAGAATGAGCGTAAAATTTTTTAGCGCCAACCCCACCTAAAGTCATCAGTGGCCTCTCCGTCTCCCTCACATCATGAGTTGATGTGAATAGACACAACAAAAATCGTGTCTTTTGATGTGCTTGGGCTGTCCCAAAACCAAGGGATGCACCTTTTTCACAATCGGACGTACCTTTTGATGAAGAGTTTTGACTCCTCACCCAAGGGACACACCCCATCGTGGAAAAAAGGACACACCTTTTCATGGGGGGACACCCCTTTTTAAAATAGCGTCACACCCCTTCATAAAAAGGTACACCTATTCCAAGGGTCACACCCCTTAGAATAGGCACACCCTTTGGCACCAAGCACCAACTTACAAAAGGGTACCTAAAGAGCCTAAAAAGGGCAACCAGCCCTACACCCAAGGTCTAACCCTAGACTACCCAAGGGTTCATTAAACCCATGTTTTAATTTTTGGTAACCACCACCTAGCAATAGGCGCACGAATCAAAAAGCGAATTCCTGAAATATGTTTCGCCTTTTTCTGCCGTACGTGATTGCGCCATATCCTTGCAGCAAGCCGTGCCCTTTGCCAGGCCTCCATCTTGCGTAGTTCTCGATTGCCTGCATCAGCCGGCTCTTTTGCATACCTGCCTACAAGACCTTTTGATCGAATAGATCCCCTTTGCAGCCTCTATCGTCATCTTGCTGCCCAGATTTCTGCAAACAAGGTGTAGATGCCAGAAATTCGCCATCTTCTTCTACTGAGCCCCAACTAGTTGATCATGCTATCGCTGGCAACATATTTCTGCCCACAACCAGACTATTTGCTCGCTGAATCGCCTCCCTCTACAGCAAACCCTAATTTTGAAATTTGAAGCCTGACTAATGTCTTCTACCAACTCGACATCAGGACCTCCTTCAACTCGCAATTGATGCTGTACTTTTTCCAGCCCGAAGCCCACCGCTGCAAATGAAAGCCTCCTCCTTAAAGCATGGAAACCCCTGGTAATTCCCCAGTCCCTTCAAGGACACCTCATGCATCATCGATCACACAATATCGTGTTCAGATTGCACAACCAGCCCATTTCGGAGCTTTTGCATCGTGGGTCTTCTGTGTCACGTGCCCTTCCAGTGACTTGGACCACATCCTATACCTTCTGCGTGAGGCACCTCAATTACATTACTTCCTCAGCACAGTCCAGGTTGTGTTCCACGAGACACGTAGATACCCAGAACCCGATATTCCTCACGAGTTTGCTGTCCATCTTTGGAAAGACTTTTACCCCTCAGGTTCAGCATCTCCAAGGTACTCTCCACCTCTTTCAGCTCCCAGATATCCTCCTGCACAGGTTTTACCTTCCCCAAGACAGTATTTACACTCTGAAGGCACTCCTTCTCCTGGATATCCTCCACTCTCGACAGCAGCTCCTTATCCCTTCTCAGATAAATGGACTCTGCTACCTAATCCTGTACTCTCACGAGCAGTAACACCCACTTCGGCATCACCAATGTTACCTCAGACAGGACCTCCTTTACCAGATTTCCACGGGTGGTTCCATCCTGCCTCGCCTGCCCCCTCCAGCATGAGCAACCTCAGGAAGCAGCCCGGATCTTCTTCCAGGAATGGTACAAACTAGAGTGCAGGTTCGTGCTTTTCTCACAGAGATCTCAGATATGTCGCAATGCTCGCGTGCAACCTCTCCGGAGATCAGCGACTCAAGTCCAAAAAAGACCCCTGATGTCAACTTACAAGGCGAAGCACTACTTTAACTTCAAATTTCCCAGCTTCAAGACAGCATCTCCGACTTGGTCCAGAAAGTCCAACAACTCCAAGATTCTCTCAGTACTCCAAGATTCTCGCAGGACGACTATGTGGACTCGTTCCCACCTGAGGTAGAAAAAACTGAACTCCGTACCCTCTACCGTTTACTCCAAGCTTCCAAAACTAAAAGACTCGTCATTAAACTTCCGGAAGCCTACACTGGTCAATGAAATCACCGAACAGTTGACCAATGGCTCGCAAAACTGCGCATGTACTTTGATACTGTTGACCTCGCTGAAGGCAAAAAGATTGCCTTGGCAGCCTCCCTCCTCAAGGACACAGCTTTCCTATGGTGGCAACGACACTTAAAGGACGGCAAAAGTGTGTTAACTTGGGAACGTTTTGAACACATGCTCCGTAAGCAGTTCATACCTGCCAATGCGGACTTCCAAGCACGTTCAAAACTCAGACAGTTGGAGCAAACAGGCTCCCTGTCTTCCTACATCTCTCAGTTCACCACATTGGTGCTAGAGATTGATGGTTTAACTGATGATGATTACCTTCATGCTTTCATCTCAGGCCTAAACCCCTCGTTACGCGTTGATGTCCTCAAAGCAAACATCACCACCACAGCTCACGCTATTGCTTACGCAGAGCGCATTACAGATTTCCAAAACATAGGGAAGCAGAGTGCTAATAGAACACAGAACTCTACTATGGCCAAAGGTGCTCCTCCTCAAGATAACCCCAAGTTTAGAAAAAACTCGGGTAATCAAGGTCAGCGACAGTCTCAAGATCCCCACAAGTCTCAGAAATCGTATGCTGGATTCCAACAAAAGCACTCCTCTAAGGATCGCGCCTCTTCTTCTTCACAAAGTCATCACCGTCATCCCCCACATAAAGGTGCGGCCACTGACAAGAAGAACAACTCCAGCACAAAAGGACTTTGTACCATTTGTACAGGCGACCAAGATACTATGGACCTTTCCGGATCGTCAAGAAAAATTCACCTTTAAGTTACAAGTTGGAATTATCACCATCATGGGGTAAAATCCATCCGACATTTCATATTTCTTGGCTAAAGACATACATTCCAGGCGATGAAGCAGTTCCTCCTACAGGTGATTATGTCCCAGAAATCGAAGACGATTATGTTCTCCTTATTCCTGAGCGTATTCTGGACCATCCACAGTGAGAGACTCGACATCGACTTATCACCGAATTCCTTGTTCTTTGGCGAGATCTGGACGACTCCGACGCTACTTGGTAATCTGATGAAGACTTCCAGCAGTACCCTGACATTTTATAGCAGTATTTTCAGAATTTACATTGATATTTTCTACATCAGTTCATTATCTCCACCAGGGTCTTATTTTGAGTGGGAGGGGATGTCACGATCTATGACGTATTCCTTTCTCTATATCTTAGACTTATGGATGGTTTGATGAATGGACACTTGTGGAAGGGTATGCCCTTTCGACGGGACACTTCCTATGAGGCACAACCCTTCACAAGAGACATTCTATGGAAGAGACACTCCTATTGTAATGTACCCTCTCATCAAGGGTCACACCCTTCACAAGGGGTACACACCTCTTCATGCACATACACTTTGGAGTACACACCTTTTCATGTGTGACTCTTCACTCTCTATATAAGAGAGGCCCAACTGTATGGATGACACACTACAGACACTCAAGCAATACAAATATTCCTTGTTCTCTGCTATTTCAATCTCCTTTCTGTTCCTTAGCACATTTCTAAATATAGTAAATCTAGGATTTCTTACAAGAAGTGAACTCCCCCCCTCTGTCTATGCGGAAGGTTCTGACGACCTCCCTGCTCTCTTTTTCTACTTGGGCCTTCCATTCTTTGAATTTCTCATAAGCCTGAGATTTCTTCGCCAGGTAGTATACCTAGGTCATTCGATTGAAATTATCCACAAATAAAAGAGAATAGGGCGAACCTGCGAATGAATTTGTTGACATCGGGCCACAAATGTCGCCATGAACCAACTCGAGAGGCTGCTTGGCCCCAAGATGAGGCCTCCTATGGGAACTTGTCCCTATGTTGCTTGCCCTCCAAGCAAGCCCTGCAAACACGATCATTGCCTGGAATCTGTGGAAGTATAGACTTTTGCATCTTGACGAGAGTGCCATAATTGACGTGACCGAGCCGCTCATGCCATAATTTGGATCTGCCATGGTCCCCGTGCACTAACAAAGTGTTGAGCCGATATAGCCCATGCTCCTCGACACCATGAGCCACCACCTTCGCATTTGCCTTGGATGTGACAGTGACTTTGCCGTCATCGAATAGGACCGACATGTTGTGTTGACAGACAAAAGATTCTTGCACAAGGTCAGTACGTGAGTACACCGGAAATCAGCTCCTCGTTTTCTACAGTTGTGATGAATGGGATACTACCAACACCCTTCACAGGGCATGGATTCGGGATGCATACCTTCCATGGTCTTGAACCACTCCTTGTTGGACATGTGCTTTGAGGCTCCACTGTCCACATACCAGCTTTCCCTTTCCTTCGCTAACTGCGTAGGCCGAGCAATACTCAGTCATGATAAAGAGAGCACCGGTAGTGACGTTTGCCAATTCGGTCTTTGGCTCCTCCTTGGCTTTGGACTCCTTTCGCTTGAGGTCTACCTTCTTCTTGCGGCATTCCTTAGCTGAATGACCAAGCTTTTCACAGTAGAAGCATTTCATCTGCATCTGTTTCTCTGCATCCTCGATCTTGTTGTTCTTGGAATCTTTGAAGTTACCCTTGCCTGGACTGTCCCTTGGCACGAGAGCCTTCTCGTCTGATTGATTGAATAGTTTTTCCCGAGGCCCTTCTTGCAATAGTAGAGGGCCAAGCTCTTCGAAGGTGAGAGGCTTGGTCCTCTGTCTTGCTGTGACTATCGTCACGAAACTCTTGAAATTGCGAGGTAGCTTGTGTAGAGCCAGCAAAGCTAGATGACTTGAGTCTACCTTTTGACCAACTCTTGCGAGCTGATCCCTCACCATCTTGACTTTCGTTAGATGGTCATGAACATTGTCCCCCTCACTCATATCCAGATTGTATAATTGATGCTGGAGAGTGAGAATGCGAGACGTGTTATCTATTTCGTACAGATCCTTAAGGATGGCCCACGCCTCAAGAGACATTGTTGCCATCTGAATGTGGGGAATTACTGCATCTGCCGTCGTCCCTATTAGATGACCAGGGCTTGGGCATCTCTTTCTTCCCACGCTGTGAGATCGTTTGCATCTACAGGAATCAAAATTCTCTCTTTCTTGTCCAAAACATCCTCCGGCCTCTCTCCTACACTTGTCACGAGCTTCCACAACTTCCAAGCCACGAGATGGCTCCGGATCTTCACCTTCCATATGGGATAATTCGTCCCATCCAGCTTCCCAGACTCGCCAAAGTTCGGGATGAATGAAGAAGGAATATGAGAAAAGGAGGAGGAAGGGCGAGCATGGGATGACGAGGCTATAGATGGTTTCTTCTCTGCCATCTTTGCTGTAATAGCAAACAACAAACTGAAAATGAACTTGCAGTAGAGAACTTGACCACGCAGCAAACCTGAGTGTCAATTGGAGTCGCCTTCTTGCTGAGGAACTCCCTTCTAGAGCTGGAAACCCTGCTCTGATACCATGTTGGAAAGTAGAGGATAGAATCCCTCACACCTCTCACTCCGATTGCAGCTCATACAACACTCAGTAGACTAGATAGATGATCACACTCGTACACAAAACCTTTCTCAAGAGAGATAGAGAGAGATAAAGACCAAAACTCAGATATTTATTCTTCCACAGGACGTGGGCTGACAAAGCTCAGAGATGAGCAGAGAAGACAGCAAGGGTTGCTGTCACAAAAGTCTGAGCACTCTCCTCTCCTAGCACGCTGCCTGTAAGCAAGGCCTTCAACGTAGATTGATGAGAAATGAGGGGGAGTGAGGAGGCTTTATATAGGAGGGCCAGGGGCCCTCAAAGTGGCCGACCAGGGAGTCGGTTCCCTGCTCCATGCACTGACCTGGTAGGGCTCCCTAACCGACCTGATCTGGTCAATTATAAGTGGCAGCAAGTGGCCGACCAGACCTGACTGGTCTGGCCTATAAATAGGCCCCTTTGTGGGCCCTGTGGGCTGTTGCTGCTAGGCCTAAATCTGTCCTGTATGCCTCTCCAGCCACCTGTTTGCTGGCGCATTTTACCATGCCTGGTTGCTGCTTCCTGTCGCCTCAGATCCAGTACAGATCTACCTCCAGAAAGCCAGGTATGAACCCTCCATCCCCCTATTGTCTTCTGCCCCCTTGTCCCCTCCAATCGGGGGCTCACAGGTGGGGACAGTGACATTCTAACAAGAACGACTCTGGCTTTTTACCCCTAGGTTCAGTTGCTTTGGCGCAAGACCTTGTAAGTTTGATGATGTTACCTTGTGTTAATTTCATCAATCCTATCCTTTATGATGATGACTCCATCCGTGCCTTGATAGGATTTTACTTCTCCCCCATTGCTCCTTGTTCCCTGTCTTTCATAAGCTCTTTGACAAGTGTCACCATGTCTTTCCAATTCACCTCTTCCTTTCGGGATTCTTTTGATCCATGAAGAATCTTCTTGGCTCTTTCTTGAGTTTGCTTTGTATCGTGCTACATGTTTAGCATTATGGACTTCCTCACCTTTTCCTCAAAAGAGCCTAGGAAAATTTCTCCTTTGCTACCTTTTCTGCCTCCATTACTAGCTTCCATGCTACTTGCTTGCATTATCATACAACAAGTTCAGGGCCCTCCAATCCTCCTCTCCTGGCCCTTTTTGAAGCATTTGTGGGCTATTTTTGTTCAAAATTATCATCAATTGGTGTCTTATCTCCAAAAATCTACCACGAGTGACATACAATTTGGCTTTTTCAAACTCGTATCCTTGCATGAGATTCACTATCTCTATCCTGAGAAGGCGCAACCTTCTGTTTTCTATGTTTGTTGCCTTTTGTAATACCATGTCTTTAAACTTATGTTCACATTTCATTGCATTGGAGCTGATCTATAATAATATATGACAGTAGACACATTTGTATGTCCGCCTTTGTGTATCTGAATACAGTGGCTCCATTGCATATCTGCAGGGAGAAACATCCCATAGAGAACGTAAATGTTTGCATGCTGAGGTGATGTCTCCAATTGTTAGAAGTTCTGTGCCGATTTTTTGCATCCTAAGAAGTTATACACCACTTTCTTGTATTCTAATCATCTCTATCCATCTCCTCCCTCCACACAATGTCTTTGCCCCACACTATCATGATTGCTTGCATGGCACCAATTCTTGCATTGAAGTCCATTTTCAGTAAAATTGTAGCCTAGTTGGATGATTGTGACGTAGCATGCTGTCACATTAAACTTCTCCCTTCTGTGTAGTCCTTCCAGTCTCAAATCAAGATCTTCGAGAGCTGTTGTACCTGCAGTCATATTATCATCACGTTACCATGTTTCCAATGGCAGAAAATCTTCAGTTTCTACTAAGACGTCTCCTCATGCCACAGTCTTGTCCATGGATAGACTCTCCACATTCCATGTCAAATCCCTATGCATTGTGGTCTTCTCCCTTGTACTTGTCCGAATCCCACCCTGTGTCCTTTGATGAAAGCAACTTCACCTTCTTTCTTTACATCACACAGTATCTCCAGTTCGACTATCCCCTGAGAGTATTGAAGCTTGGTGAGGTCATCATTTCAGCTACATAGTCTGTCCCATTATGTGTCTCATTAGCTGACCCTTTATGTGATGCATATGTTCACATCATCAGGATTGACTGCAGTGGGAGTAGATAGTCAACGTGGAGGGGCTTTGGGACTCAAGCTAACTAATGTCCTTGGCACTTACAAGGCAAGAACATTAGAACCTTCTGGTGTTCTAAGAATCTGCATGCACTTGCAGTTGAAGTACAAGATGATGACAGACAAGTTGTGTCAGGGGTGTAATCCTGCCAACTGCCTTGTATTGTGTCCATGTTGACATTCTGAATATTTTATCATCCCTGCAATGGTGTTACAGCATCAATAATAGTGAAAGTGGAGGTTGGAGGTCCTCATGTTTCGTGCCTTTTATGTAATGTAAGCAAGGTAGCTCCAGTTCCAGTTAACCTCCATCTCTGTGATTGTATCTATCAAAAGAGGGTAGACAGTGTCTAGTCCAGACCCTGCGTTGTAGCTGCATTTTGTACCTCTCATTCTTTTCGTTTTCCTGATTTCCAGTGGTTTCAAGGCTTTCATCTTTGCACCCTATTTTTTAACAAGATTAGCAGCTAGCCAATCATGACCAAGGTAACATCTTCATACACTTCACATGCCCATGCGCTTCGTTGCACACCCAGGTGTATACAAGTCTTCGCCCTGCAGTTTTGTAAGAACTCTGAAGGTGAAGGGTAAACTCAATCGTGATGCAGCCTTACATCAGATATCAAGATTAGGCCAAAGAAGTTGCAGCAAGATACATATCCCAAGCAGCAGAGCATGTTGATTTCCAATGCATCTTCAGTTCTAATGTTAAAGCAGGACAACCTTTGCAAATACATCAATTGCAAATCTACACTCACACTTGGAAGTTAGCTCTGACACCAACTGAAACCATAAGCCCATGGCATACTTCGCCTGGTAATCTGCTAGTTCTCAATCCTTGTGAATGACAAATGAAACCACAATTTGGAGAGGTCTAAACCATCTCTAAGCCTGGCTCGAAATAGTGAGTACAGTACACCCATACCACAAACCTCACACTCTGACACTAATGTGCTTGGGATAAGGCCTTCCTGTTCTAGGCCTCTTGTTTCAGGACGAGCCTGACATCCCTCAGGTCTTGAAAACTTAACAATGTCCTGATTGCACCAAATAAAGCCTACACTGACTATTGGGGTTCTACTTCTCAGGTAGAGCCGCTTGGACAGGTCTTGGACTGGCTTACCAGCTCAGAGAATGACTACATTTCAGCCTCCATGATGCAACATGCCATAGACATTCTAGCAGCAAAATCCTAAACCCATATACTACTTCCTTGCATGAATAGTGTCACACTCGGCCACTAAAGACTCCTTTCATGTCTGACAGATAATGAGGTTGACTAACTCAGACACAAGGTAAGATCTCCAAATACACAAAATTGGCAAGGGCGTCTATTTAGTTTGGCAATTTACTCGTTTGTTAATCACAATCCGACGAGAAAGAGTGGCATATTCGACGAAATAAAAACAAGGCAACGAAACCTTCGTCAGCCAAGTAAGAGTAGAAATACCACTCTCTGTGTTAAATCAATCCATGTTCCCATTGGCTTTCGATCCAGCATTATCATCAATTTTGTGTATTGAATTGCGTGCTTTGCATAAACAGGGAGTACTCTAAGATGACTCATTAAATGGCCTGGCTTTTGCTAAGGGCCGTTTCTATTTGCTACAATCGCGCTTATAGTATACTGAACATGTCAAAGTACTTAAGTTTAAGAACAAGAAAAGGCCACCAAATAGTATAAATAATAGCGAAGGTAAGAGACTGCGCTTACCTCTTGAGCTCCAATTCCTTCTCCTCAAGAACCTGTGACAATAGACGAACGAAGTAAATCGCAGACCCAGTAATACAGGCAGATTAGGAAAAGAATACTTCCTAGCAGAAGCGAGGGACGTCAGGCAAAACAAGGGACGGATCTTCTCTTGGCTTCTAATTACCAAAACGAGAAACTGAAAGTCGCTATTCTAGATGGAGAAATAAGAACTCTCAAGACAGTTGATGAGAGGGACAGTGACCTTCTCAGTGTAAGTGATGGAGCTCGACTCCTTGGGGATACCGTCTGGCCCAATTTGAGGGGTGAGGGCGGCTAAGGAGGTGTCCATGACAATCGGAACGAGTTCGGCTAAACAACTGGGACTGCTCCAATGGTCACATTGTGCGGAATACGGCAAATCCCGATCTCAAAGTGTGCTACACTAACCACATTGTCGCATGGAAGCGATGAAGTTGAAGCAATTATTGGAGCAGAGCTAAAGCAATTTGCGTGAGATTGCAGGAATGAAAGGTGCTGTGAGATGATCTTCTTCTGGGAGAGATCGGAAGACGGATGATCTCCTAAGAAACTTCAAAGAAATTTTGTCATGCTGCGTCGCAAATTTCGTCTGATGACCAAATTTTTGTAGCAGCACATTTTAGAGCCAGAAAAATGGAACAAAATGTGAGACAATAGTTGACTAAACCCACGCGTTTAATTCTTAATTCTAGTGCTTAAGGTCGCCGCTCCACTCGCACACCCTCTTCTCAATCATGCATGCCTGCCTTTCGGACGGCCGGGATGGCGCATCGGTAGTCTATCGGCCGGGCAGGCTCCCCGCCCAGCCTGCCTGCCTGGCGAACGGCCGGGATGGCGCATCGGTAGTCTATCGACCCGCCCAGCCTGCCTGCCTGCCTGTCTGTTTGCCTCCCAATGCACCTTCCCTGCCGGTGCAGATGCATTGGTAGTCAATCGGCCGAGAAGGCGCATTGGTAGTCAGTCGGCTGGGCAGCCTCCCCGCCGCTACCACCAATCGCTTGCCTGCTTGCCTCTCGATGCACCTTCCCTACCCCAATAGCACATGCCTGTCATGAGTTCAAGAATTTATCTTCGTATGATGGCACTTCTACTTTCAGGACATTACCCCCCAAAAAAGAAAAAAAGAGAGAGAGCACACTAGTGCTTAAGGAATTCCCTGAGCAATAGAGTGGGTCTCGGGTGTGGTGCTTCACAATCATCATGTTGTTAATTTATGTCACCAATATGTGATTGGTGGAACAATTGGAACATAGGGAATCAAATAGGGACAGTTCAAGGCTTTATCGGGGTCACCCAGTATGGAAGCACCATTGGCACTTTTGATTTTAGTACAATACCCCCCCCAAAAAAGAGAGATAGTGCTTAAGGGATTCCATGACATAGGGCGGGTTCCGAGTGTCGGTGTTCCACCAACTAACAGTCATCAGGTTGCCATTTGCTCGAGAGAATATCAGAAACCTCTTTCAAGTTATGCAATTGTACTACCTTGCTTAAGGTTCGGTATGTAGTGTGCCCAAAACCTTTGCATCAAGGGTAAGTTTGGATGCTCTTCATGCTTGGGCAGCTGAATTTCCAATCAATTAGATCCCTCGGGGACCGATCATTCGATATCTATGGTGCTCCACTGGTTTTTTGTCTCACTGTGTGAGAGATTTTTGTGCTTCAAGGATCAGGTAAACAGACATTCATGGCATGGCACGAGTTGACTTTAGGGTGGAATGCCCGTTTGCTACTCATTAAGCATGCATTGGCAGCTATGACAACATACGTGTCCTCGGTGTGGCACTTTAAAATCTCCCACTGGCGTGAGATCGAGAAATTACTCCGTGCATTCCTTTGGACTAAGGAGAATGGAGTGAGGCGATTACACTATATTCCGTGGGAGCATCTCAAGCTGTCTAAGGTAGGTGGAGGTCTCTCCCTCCCAAATATTTGTAAGAGGAATGTTTCTATTATGACATTCATAGGCAAAGCACGGTTTTAAGTTAGACCATGTTTCTCAAAAGACTTAGAGGTCTTAATAGTTCTTGTATTCACTCTTCGGGTGGTGATTGGATGGATAGTAATAGATGGACCTTTACATTAGCACACCGCAACATGCCTCCTTCCCCCCTTATGCATGCTATCATGAAAGCTTAGGGTAGCTTTGAGAAACTCACTTCAGATGATCCCCCCCTTATCACATAAGAGATTCATAAATAGGCTTCACTTTAAGGTAGTGAGTGAGATTGTCTTATGCAAAGACTTAGGATAGATCAATAGGAAAGTCCTTAAGAAAGGTCAATAGATTATCTTATGTAAAGATTTAGGATAGGCCAATAGGAAAGGCCTTAAGTCTTTGATATCAAGTTACACTTGTGCTCACATACTTCAATTTCCCTACTAAGAGACTTTGCTCTATTGTTGGCCTCCCCAAAGACTTTGATCTGGGATTTTGATCATTCCTTTCTCTACTAATAGCCTTTGTTATGTTGTTGGCCTCCCATAAGACTTCGATCTGGGATTTACATCATTCCTTTCTCCGAAATTATGTGAGCATGTGGCCCAAAGGCTTTGATTTCAAGTTACACTTGTGCTCACAAGCTTCATTGCTAATTGCCTTTGCTCTATTGTTGGGCTCCTAGAAGCCTTATCTCTAGGCTTAAGATCATTCCTTTCTCTATGCAATATTGTGAGCCTTTTTTAGAGCAAAGGTGTAGCTACGAGCTCTTCTAGAGCTAGTTTGCTACTCTAATAACTAGATCATGTCATCTCTTTAAGCTCTTTCTTTTCTTCTAAGCTACTTCCTACCCTTCGTGTTGACCTATGTCCTCAATAAGAACTCCAACGACAAAACCTATTGCACATAAAGAGTGTATTTCAAATCGTGAGAGATTTGTTGCACCTATAAAGGCCAAATGGAAGGATCATGCTTGGTTACGTATCATAAGGTTGCACTAGCCTCTCATGTATGCCTAACATTATCACTATAAAAGTCAAGATTTGTGGATGTTTTCCTCCTAACCACTCATGATAAGTAAAAAAAAGATGGTACAAGGTATCCTCCTAACAATAGCTTGTCACATTCTTTCCCCCTTCTCCTAATGTTGTGGTGCATGGTCTACAAGTATCTCATCTCAACTTGCTCACATATACTTTGTCATATGTGAGCTTGTCGTTTCAACATTAATAGAATCATTCTAAGGAAAGGGACATTTTCCCCTTATAGTATTTCTAACGCCTTGAACATTGAAGTGCCCATCATGACATCTCTAACTATGCACGATATTAATGCTGGGCTTGGTGAAGATTCATGTGAAGATATTATTCTCTCAATGAGCATTTGCAATGTAGGTCATATGCCTATATACTTCCCTTCGATGTAAGTAAGCTGTCATGTACGTGGTAACATTGCATTATAGAGATCAATAATACATGCATCATATAGAGAAAAAGTGTTCTTGTAACCTTCATCAACAAGCCAATTACCATGAATTGTATACTTCCCTGTATGTTGATTCTAACTTTATTTACAACAAAATAGCCAAGAACATAAATTTCCTTCCATCTTATTTTTTTCTCTTCCATTGAAAACCTCACGTATTGCTATCCATTGTGCTCTTGCCTTATCGAGCATGAACCTAAAGAAATTTGTAGGTTGAAAACCATGCTCCATGACTTGGTTCAGGACTTCCTAGAACATCACTGGGCAAGTGTGGTCCTCCTCTTTAAACTCACAAGTTGCAATTTTCAAGAGCTCTTGCACATTGTATCCATATGGGAAACATAAATAGATTGGAATAATCAACCAAGGGAAAATGATGTATATAACTGGCAAATATTTCTTGGTTGGACTTGTCCTAATCTAGGATCATATACATTTTCATCCATAGTTTCCCAACCATCAATTTGATGTACATGATTAATATCGATCCATGATCATCAAAGATCCCCATCACTCTCACGACATGTATTCACTTAACAATATCAATGCTTGACCCAACTCTAACTATTGACATTTTGAAGACATAGCAATGCTTGTTAGGTTGGCCTTGAGCTGTGGAAATCTTCTTTCATGGAAAATTTGATAGTGGTAGATTTGTTTTAACTTGATGATGGCCTCAAGTCCCTCCCTAAGCGGATTTAATATTTTTCAAGTATTCAGATCATATCCTTCACACTACACATTTAAATTAATGTAATAATGTAAGCCTTACATGTGCAAGCTTAATTAATACCAGTTGTACTAATATCAAATGCAGATCTCCAACTATAGTAACATCAGTACACACCTCTTTAAGTCTCACAATTTCTTGCAATTCTTGAGAAAACACATAGAGATCCTTATTATATATTTTTTTAACATGTTCAAACTTTATCTATGAATGCTCTTAGTACCATGTCTCTTTCCATAAAGCACTTGTACTTTCTTTGGACTTGTGTGCTTATCTAATGGTACTGTTTGTTCACAGCAAGAGCCTTTGTTCTTTGAATTATAGGATGTGATATCCCATTTTCAATGTCATGTACATGTTCTACTTGGTAAATTAAAAGTCTCCTTGGTGGATTAGAAGTCTACCGTAGGATGTATTTCTTAGCAAAAAATAAACACAGACCAATAAAACATCAAAAGATGAACATAGAGCAACACACAAATGCTTGCATGTTTGAAAAACCATTCAAGGCTTTTGAATCTCTTTATTTGTAAAGGATACTTTCTTTGGTCTTTTTAATAGTTGTCTTGCCAATGACTAGTAATAGGTTCAAGGGTTTGTCTTAAGAAAGAGCACCTATCATTAATACCTTTAAAGTGTTGGGATATCTCAAGGTGTATGCCTCAGGCACACCTTATGTTTCTATGTGTGAGTGCTAGAGGCACAGTTAGGTGCCCACAAGCACAGTTAGGTGGTGGAAAAGCCACATAGGATGATTGAGTGAATCTAGGAGCAGATTGAGGAGATGATTGAGGAGCTTTGAGGTCATCAGTGATGTCAGTGACCTTGTATGAGGTGCCTACTTAAGGACCTCTTTCTCCTTCATTCTATAAACAAGTATTCTGATTTTGTGTCCACTCTACTCTTTCCTTTCAGTGTTCCAACATGGTATCAGAGCCATTTGATCCTCCTTGAGCCCATTTCTGCCACATCATCATCATCATCTTCTTCTTCTTCTTCACCATCTCTCCCTCTTCTTCAAAAATTTTGCTTGAGCTTGTTCTCCTTCAATCCTCAACCATTTCCCACACCCTTTCTGCTGTAGATCCCTCTTGTTAGGGCGAACTTCGGGCTACAAGCAATTGGAGAACAACCCGCGCTGCTGGTCGCCATTGCAAAAAAGTCGTCGATTTTCTCTTCTACGTTTTCTCTGCACCTGCTCTGTCTTTTCTTAATTCCTTCCAGGGCAAGCTTCTACATACCTAGAGCTACCTTGTGCTGAAATCTGAGCAGCAATGGCTGCATATTGAAGGAGAAAACAGAGAAAAACCAGTCGACTTTGTTCAAGAAGGTGAAGGCGACCTGACGCGTTTTTTCGCCTCTTCTTCCCAGAGGATCTACTGTGGTATACCAGCTTTCTTTTGCCTCAGAAAGCCCCCTTTCTTTTGCTTTGAAGAGTGTGCTATGAGCCCTCCAAGTTCAGCTCTCTAGTTTTGACAGTTTTTACATGCTTTTGAAAATGATGCTGCATAAAATGCTACTCTAGCATTTCTGGTCTTTTGAAGTTTTTAATAACTTCACTACAAGTGTTGCTTCAGTTTTGTTTTGACTTGCTAGACCTGGTTGTGATTGGAAAGTGGTTATTTCATCCACTTCTATGAAGCATATAAAAAGTAGCATCATTGTTTGAAAACTAGTCACTACTATTTGCTACATCAAGTGGCTATACTTTGGAAGTATTGCAGTTCTTTTTGCCTTGTAAGAGAGATAGACACTGCCCAATATCTGGGTTAGACCCTCTCATGGCTACTTTATATAATCTTGAGAAGTTCAATGGAAAAGGGTTCCATACATGGCAAATGAAGGTAAAATTTGCATTAATGTGGGAGAACTTATGGGGACTTGTCAAACCTTCTCCTACCGCTTCTTCTACGGCCTCAAATGCTGGGGAATCTTCAGCTCCGACACGACCGGCAAGGGATCCAGCAAGAGAAGAAAAAGCATATGGTATAATTGCTTTAGCTTTGGGTGATGATTACATACATCATATATCTGACTTGGAGTCTCCATCGGAAGCATGGCAGAAGCTAGATTTGATTTTTGGTGCAAGCTCTCATATTTCTAAACTATCACTTAAAATCTCTTTCTTTGAATTAAAGATGGCAAGTGATACTACTTTAGCTGCCCATGTCAACTATATGCGGAGTCTTATGACTCAGTTAGCTTCTATCAACTCTCCTATCACCCCTGATGATGCTATGGCAGTACTACTTAAGAGTATGCCTGAAAGCTTTGATCACATTGTAAGCACTTTGAAGAATCTTCCCAATCCAAACCTTGAAGGCATTATCTCAGCTCTCCAAGAAGAAGAAAGACACATGGAGTTAAGGAAAGGCAATGACACTGCTTATGTTATGAAATTCCAGAAGGGCAAGTACTCTCCTTGCAATCACTGTGGAAAGACAAATCACCTTTCAAAGGACTGCTTCAAAGTTAATCCATGTAAGCACTGTGGCGAAAACAACCATAGTGAGAAGTTCTGCAGAGACAAAGCAAAGACAGAAAATGCAAATCTACTTATAGTGAATTTGCCTCCACAAGATGAAGCATCCCATGAAGATTATGCATTTTAAATCATCCTATGTATGCTCCAGATCACTCTTTTTATGTCAAGGTACTCAGCCTGGATAGTCCTCCAAAATGAATGAAAATAAGTTATTGTGTGTTGTGTGTGTTTTGTAAACACCTCTGGTCACCTTATGATGTAGGCCATGTGTATGTTTTGTTCCATGGTACCTCCTACAGACATTGTGTGCATGTACATGTAGGAGAGATAACCATTGGAAGGTCTGTTTGTATCCCTTTTTGTTTACCTTACACCCAAGGGAACCCTTGCTAGCATGAGAACCTAGCCATAGATTTATCCTTGACCACCATGAGATGGCATGAGAAACTATGAGACTAGATGTATCCTTGACATAGCTCGAGGCATTTCCTTGAGGGGGGGTTTGTTGGGATATCTCAAGGTGTATGCCTCAAGCACACCTTATGTTTCTATGTGTGAGTGCTAGAGGCACAGTTAGGTGCCCACAAGCACAGTTAGGTGGTGGAAAAGCCACATAGGATGATTGAGTGAATCTAGGAGCAGATTGAGGAGATGATTGAGGAGCTTTGAGGTCATCAGTGATGTCAGTGACCTTGTATGAGGTGCCTACTTAAGGACCTCTTTCTTCTTCATTCTATAAGCAAGTATTCTGATTTTGTGTCCACTCTACTCTTTCCTTTCAGTGTTCCAACATAAAGATACATCCACAAACACTTTTGTGCAATGACAATTCTAGTTTTTGTTTATGGATTTGTCCAAGTGTGACTATCATAACGTGGTCCATCTCCTCCATAACCTTTTATTGACCCAAATACAAAATCACCATCATATTTCTTCATGAGATACTCAATGTGGCCTTTAAACTTTGCATTCGATACCATTCTTCAAAAACTTCTCTTAGCCCCATTCTATTAAAACCAAAACATAGACTTATTTTATTCATCTCCACCCAAGTCAATCAAAATCCTCATTGAATTGTTTGATAGATGCAACTAATTGACATAGATTTTCATGTACCTGCCAAACTATGACAAAAAGTTTTAATTAGAAGGAAGGATTCTTTTTCCATTACCACAAAGACAAAGTAAAATCCTATCATGGATTTTCTTACATTGTTTCAAGTGAGCTTATCCCCAAAAAAATTGGTGATAGTATAGTACCTGTTCACGACAGAGGTAGTGCGATTCTAGATATGTGGGAGAACATATTACTATGAATTCCATGGGAGGTGAAGCTAATGAAGAACCCTTGTTGGAATACTGAAAGGAAAGAGTAGAGTGGACACAAAATCAGAATGCTTGCTTATAGAATGAAGAAAAGAGAGGTCCTTAAGTAGGCACCTCATACAAGGTCAATGACATCACTGATGACCTCAAAGCTCCACAATCATCTCCTCAATCTGCTCCTAGATCTCTCAATCATCCTATGTGGCTTTTCCACCACCTAACTGTGCTTGTGGGCACCTAACTGTGCCTCTAGCACTCACACATAGAAACATAAGGTGTGCTTGAGGCATACACCTTGAGATATCCCAACAAACCCCCCCTCAAGGAAATGCCTCAGGCTATGTCAAGGATACATCTAGTCTCATAGTTTCTCATGCCATCTCATGGTGGTCAAGGATAAATCTATGGCTAGTTTCTCATGCTAGCAAGGGTTCCCTTGGGTGTAAGGTAAACAAAAGGGATACAAAAAGACCTTCCAATGGTTATCTCCCTTGCATGTACATGCACACAATGTCTGCAGGAGGTACCATGGAACAAAACATACACATGGCCTACATCATAAGGTGACCAGAGGTGTTTACAAAACACACAAAACACAATAGTTTATTTTCATTCATTTTGGAGGACTATCCAAGCTGAGTACCTTGGCATAAAAAGAGAGATCTGGAGCATACATAGAGATGATTTAAAATGCATAATCTTCAAAGGATGCCTCATCTTGTGGAGGCTCATTCACTGTAAGTAGATTTGCATTTTCTGTCTTTGCTTTGGCTCTGCAAAACTTCTCACTATGGTTGTTTTTGCCACAGTGCTTGCATGGATTAACTTTGAAGCAGTCCTTTGAAAGGTGATTTGTCTTTCCACAGTGATTGCAAGGAGTATACTTGCCCTTCTGGAATTTTATAACATAAGCAGTGTCATTGCCTTTCCTTAGCTCCATATGCCTTTCTTCTTCTTAGAGAGCTGAGATAATGCCTTCAAGGTTAGGATTGGGAAGGTTCTTCAAAGTGCTAACAATGTGATCAAAACTTTCAGGCATACTCTTAAGTAACACTGCCATAGCATCATCAGGGTTGATACGAGAGTTGATAGAAGCTAATTGAGTCATAAGACTCCGCATATAGTTGACATGAGCAGCTAAAGTAGTATCACTTGCCATCTTTAATTCAAAGAAAGAGATTTTAAGTGATAGTTTAGAGATGTGAGAGCTTGCACCAAAAATCATGTCTAGCGTCTGCCAAGCTTCCGAAGGAGACTCCAAGTCAGAGATATGATGTATGTAATCATCACCCAAAGCTAAAGCAATTATACCATATGCTTTTTCTTCTCTTGCTGGATCCCTTGCCGGTCGTGTCGGAGTTGAAGATTGTCCAGCATTGGAAGCTGTAGAAGAAGCGGTTGGAGTAGGTTTGACAAGTCCCCATAAGTTCTCCCGCATCAATGCAAATTTCACCTTCATTTGCCATGTATGGAAGCCCTTTCCATTGAACTTCTCAAGATTATATATGGTAGCCATGAGAGGGTCTAACCCAGATATTGGGCAGTGTCTATCTCTCTTACAAGGCAAAAATAACTGAAAGACTTCCAAAATATGAGCACTTGATGTAGCAAAGACTAGTGACCAAATTTCAAACAGTGATGCTTCTTCTTACATGCTTCATAGAGGTGGCTTAAAGTGAGAACTTTCCAATAAAAACCAGGTCTAGTAATTCAAAACAAAACTGAATCCACACTTGTACTGAAGTTATTGAAAGCTTCAAAAAACCAGAAATGCTAGAGTAGCATTTTATGTAGCATCATCTTCAAAAACTTGTCCAAAACTGTCAAAACTGAAAAGCTGAACTTGGAGGGCTTGTAGCTCACTCTTCAAAGCAAGGAAAAGAGGGCTTTCTGAAGCAAAAGAAAGCTCATATACCAGAGAAGGTCCAGCACAGAGGTTGGACGAAATGGTGCGCACTTTTGCCCGGGAGAGTTGCTACAGATTGAAACTGAGTTTTAATGATTTCTCCCTCGTTACTAAACCAAATGACCTGAAAAATGGCTCAAAATCTTCGTCTTGAGGTCGCCCATCTACTCCTAAGAGGGCTCAGGCAATGGCGGAGCAGGCAGGGAGTATTGAGCAACAGAAGAAATTCGCTTTTTGGAGAATGGCAGCCACCACAGACGTTTTTTCTTCAATTGCTTGTAGGTGGAAGTTTGCCCATACTAGAGGAGTTTCCAGCTCAGAGGGTTTGGGCAATGGTCGTTTGTAGATGGAGAACCAAGCTCTCAAATATTTTGGGAAGAAAGAGGAAAATGGAGAAGAAGAAGATGAAGAAGAAGATGATGATGTGGCAGAAATGGGCTCAAGGGGGATCAAAGGGCTCTGATACCATGTTGGAATACTGAAAGGAAAGAGTAGAGTGGACACAAAATCAGAATGCTTGCTTATAGAATGAAGAAAAGAGAGGTCCTTAAGTAGGCACCTCATACAAGGTCACTGACATCACTGATGACCTCAAAGCTCCACAATCATCTCCTCAATCTGCTCCTAGATTCTCTCAATCATCCTATGTGGCTTTTCCACCACCTAACTGTGCTTGTGGGCACCTAACTGTGCCTCTAGCACTCACACATAGAAACATAAGGTGTGCCTGAGGCATACACCTTGAGATATCCCAACAACCCTAGGTAGCAAATATTATCAAAGTTGAGCAATTTGTCCGATTTCTCTCTATGGTGGACATTCTTATGGGAGGAGGATGTTTTGAGAAGAGGAGAGAAATACAAATTTTAATGTGTTTTGTTTTTTTAGTGATAGTTCTTGATGCATTAATTTGAATATTTAAAGAAGAAAGAAGTCTGGTTTGATTGAGTGAAAGAGAGACTTCCCTCTCCAATATTCTACTTTGAGACTCTCCTCCTTACTAAGCTTCTACAACTAGCGGTGAGCACTCAGACTCCACGGTTGGCTAAATTGCCTTGCATGCAAAATGACCCTTCAACAATGAACTCGCTTGCCAAAGAACACTTATCGGCCAGCAACTACTAGGCAGGCAACTCCTGGACCACAACGCACCTTAGATTGCAGCTACAACAATGAAATCCTCTAACAGTTGCAACACTCAATGACTATCAGCCATCTCACCTCTATCAACTTGGCTCAGTCTAGTGCACCGCTCAACACATCTATCCCACAGAGCATAGACGCATTCAACGGCCCTCACTTCAGCTTCACGCACTCAGGCCCAAAGCAAACGACTCATATAGGCTCCTACGCCAGTCGCCATCAATGTGCCTCTCCATTAACGAGCCCATACGTCAACAATGAGTTGACAACCAAACGAGCTGACACACTGGTCCAGCCTGTCAAAGGCTTCATGGCTTCGAGATACGATGCAAACAAGCACCATAACAAGTTCAACTTTGTCTCCAGTAGTGACGGGCAACCTCTCAACATCATGCCAACACCTCCAAGTTTAACGTACTACTTGCCTCTATGGACTCTAGTTGTGGCCATCAAACAAAGCAACGAGTTAAAGAATTAGTCCAGGTTCCGCCATGGCTCTATATCTCATCCTGCAATAGCCTATCTAATAGCCACAGGAAGTGACCTCCTGCAAACTGGGTGCTCAAGGAAGAGCGACGCTCCATCTGGCTACGATCCGCATGTGCATCCACGGGCACCATAAGACCACAACACACCAACATAATCTTAAAAGATTAATCTTAAAAGATTCTATCCAATTCTATCCAATTTCGGTGAGGCCTCTTCCCATGACACATGCTAATAAGTCTGTCACGTCACCTGTAAGAGATTGAATCGCAATCTACCATGTCGCAGATTCTACTCCACTTGGCACCTCATCTGCCACGTCAATAAGGCTGACCTTGCTGACACTTCAGCTGGCCCAATTGCACACATGGACCTTAACTCACATGGCACATTTCATCCAATTACCATATCAGCATCCTCGGGGCCCATGTGACACGTCAATATGCTGATGTCATCAAGCCACATCATCACTGTTGTGGGTCTCGGTGGTGACTCACGTGTCGTGGGGATGTTGAAGATATGCCGATGGAGCTTCCACTCTGAGCTACTCCTTGTGGGAGCAATGCATAGCATGATTCATCCGTAAGTGTCACGTAAGCGGCCTCCGGATTGTTGCAATGTGGCTTCACACGAGAGAGAGGGAAGCGGAAGAGGGGAGTGGAGAGGGAGAAGGGAGGGAGAAGGAGGGGAAGGGGGAGAAGGGAATGAAGGGGGATAGAGTGACAACCACAAGGGTAGTATGAAGGAAACAAGAGAACACCCAAAACACTCTCTTAGAAGAGAAGAGGGAGCTTGTATTCAACTTGGTGCAAACAACAATGAAGACCAAAGTCAACCATTTGGCCTTTTATACAAGTCACCTTTTGAATGGAGGGCCAACCCTTTTCCTTTTTAGCACTCTCTCTCTCTTTACAACCAAGGGCTCTTGGGCCCGTAGGGTGCCAAGGCATATTGCTATTCTTACCATCTCTCCCTACTAGCCAGAAATAGCACTTGTGTTAACCATATTAGAGTGCTTGGGACAAGCCTGGAATTAGGAGGTTGTCCTAACCAGTTTCCAAATAGCTCTTGTGTTAGCCTCGCGCCTCCTAGGCTTAGGTGATTTGGGGCTCAAACTTCTTGAGCGCCCTCACACCTTAACCTATTTGCGGTTCAAGCCCCATGAATGAGGTTCACAACCTGGAGTGGCGAGGCTTAACTTCCGCGAGACACTCAATGGAGGTTGGTGGTGAGGACGGACTATATGAATGGTGTAGCGGTCCACCTGTTGTGACGTGAGGCCAGTGAGGTACATGCGTTACTTCCAAAAATGTGTGGCATGCTTATCCTCATAAGTGTGGAGGTGATGCCCATGGAGATTGCGGATGTGGAGGTAGAGGTGGGGGTCTTGGAATTGAGTCGGACCGACGTCGGGGTTGAAGACAATCTAGTAGTTCAGATTGTGGATGTGGTCGTCGATGGGGCAACTGTGGGCGGGAAGATCGCAAAGGAGTAAGAGGAGGAAGCAATTGAAATGGATGACGGTGACGACGGTAGTATCTGGCATTAAGCCGTATGTGTCATTGAATGATTGGAGGCGGAAGCAAAATCCCTCTTGAGTCATTTCTTTGGGGAAGTTGTACTTAGAAAAATTGTACAACACATTTGGGTCCTTCTACTGGAGCTCTTTGAATGTTGCCCAAGTCCATCATCATTCCATGGGCCTCTAGAGTGGGTGGACATGATGATTGATGGGTGCGTTGTGGTAGTAGCACCAAAATTTCTCCAGCTTTAAGAAGGGAGCCGCCAATTTGGCTACAGATCATAGCATCGGCATCAATCGCGGGTACTAGGGCATCGGGAGTGAGGTTGTATCCTCCTCTCGTGCACTTGGGATGCGTGCGACACTAGTCGTTGAAGGATTGCATGAGGAACTATCTAAGGGGGCACACCTCAATAATTTCATAGAGGTGGAGGTGTGAGCCCTCAAGCTGGCACTTCCAATGGTGCATGCCAGTGCCATTCGGTAGCTCTTGAAAGGATTGTAAGTCCAGGCACTAGTGGACATCTTCGGGGGAGAAACCAGTAGGGATGGTGGAGCATCATCATCTGCAAGTGGCATGGGCTCTGGCTCCATTGTCCCTGCACGAGTTGCTGCATCAACTCTTTGTACAAAATTTGCTGCTTTGAGCAGCATGTTGAAGGCTTCGTCAAGAAGGTCGACCAGAGTGCTAGAGGAGATGGACTAGGAGGGTCTGTGTTGTGCGGTGGTGGTGTTAGAGGCATTAGACAAGTACTCGGGCAGGGTTGTCTGAGGGAGGGGAGGGTGAGCAGCTTGTGGCGGCGGGATCTAGAGGAGGCGGTAGTGGAATTTTTGCAGGGGGCAGTAGTATTAAAGAGGATGATTGCATCATTTTCCTCTTCCTCGGTGACTTCCTTTGGATAGGCTACGTGAATTGTTTCAAAATTGCTCACCAAGGACTCAAGTGAGTCTTGGAGAGCCTGTAGTACCCTATTGAAGAGGATTATTATTCCGAGGGGGTGTAAGTTGTGGACTAGTTGGCTGCAAGGTGCCCTTGAGATTGGACGGATGAGGCTCGGCCGTAGGTCTGCATTCAATTACTGTCTGCATGCAGACTTGCGGGAGTGCAGACCCATGGTGTGAGTTCCTCGGGCTTTGCGAGTTGCATCACTTCATCATCCATAGGATAATTAAGGGACTTCGTGATGATGCGGCACTAGGCTTGAAAATTGAGAAGGATGGGATGGGTGGATAGTGCTTGGAGATCGGAGGGGCAGAGAAGAGATAGAGAAGTGGGTTGAAGATCAAGAGAGAAATATGACATGGCTAAGATGAGGTGGTAGTGGTCGAGGTTACGGCGAAGAATAGTCTGGAGGGCGTTAGGAGGAAGTGGAGTAGTGAGATCTAGGTGGAAGATGAGATTCTATGTGCGGAGTGCATCAAAGTGCATTTGAAGGGTTTGGGGGATGGTGCGTGGTGCAAGTGTGTGTGTGGCTCCTTCTACATCCAGAACTCCTGTTGCTCACAGTCTTCCAATCCTGACTCTTGTGATTGGCCAGTGGCATGTTGGCGTTCGATTTCTTCTTGGAGGGATACCAATAGGTTCCTCTCTTGTGCCAGGAGATCCTATAAGGAGCGGATCTGTTGTTCATGGGACTCTTCTGATCGAGCATCCCACTCCTCTACCTGTGCCTGTTGCTCCCGCGTTGTGCGCGGGTTCGACTCTGCCTTGTCTACTTGGTCCATGAGCGTCTGGACCAGGGATTCATTGGTGGAGAGGTCATCCTTCAGCCTTGTAAGAGTGAGCTTGAGCTCTTCCACCTTGGCCCGGTATTCTTCGACTCTATGTATTGCGGCATGGCTTGTTGCTTGGGTTGCGACCATTGTTGATTGGATTTCATGCGTAGAGAGCTGGGCTTGGATGAGACTGGTGGAGAGTTGTGAGGCTTGTTCTTGCCTCCTCTATAAAATCATGCGGGCGACCTGTGGAAGTTGTGCCATGGCTTCAAAGAGGTTTAGCTCCATCAGGTCCGTGTGTGACATTTGTTATGCCATCATGTGGCTATAGCCACTTGTTGCCTTATACTAGGGTGTGCTGCAAAATTGTAGGGCCTCCGCTAGGTCTACCCATGGAGTGGAAGAGATGTCAGTGGCATAGGATGTTGTCTCCTGAAGGGTAGTGGAGACTGAGGTGTAGGGCACAGCGGGGGTGGTTGGCGTAGTTTCGGCTCCTGTATGGATGCCGATTTCGATCGTCTCATTGCCTTGGAGGTCTTCTATGAGAATGGGCTCCTCTTGAACCCGTTTGTCCTTGTCTTGAGGATCTGCCCGCTGGAGGCACAGTTGTTGTCACATGAATTCATTCAACTGGCAGTCCTCATATTGGTTGAGCAGCTGACTTGTTTCCGGTTGCACATGAATTACTGGAGTGACACTACACATTGTCCTTGCTCTCTTGGGCTTCACCTCTATTTCTTCTTACTTGGTCTGTACTGGACCGGTGGCAGATTTCTCTGCTAGGCCGAAGCTGACTTGCGGATGTTGACTCCTTAAGTAATAGAGGACCGGCATGTACAACATGGGATTGCCAATAATGTCACCAAGGGTGCCGAGGCATCTGACTACTGAAGTAGTCATCCCAGTTTGTCTCTTGGAAGTCCACCATTCGCAGCAAGATATTGGATACAATGGATTGATAATGGTCTCTGTGCTTAACTTGAGTGAGCCATTGCAAGGCTCTTGCTGGTTGCTCCACTTCGGGGTTGTAGATGGTTGTGAACTCGAGGCGGCCCTTGCACTTGTGGCGGTCATAGTGACAGACCGTTTTGAGGGCGTTGAGCTTTTTCTTTTGCTTGGATTATTTTTCCCCGACCACTAGCAGGTTGAAGGCTTCCCACACCATGTCCTGATTGATTTGGTAGTGGTGGGGATTGCCTGCTACATCTCGCAGGACGCCAATATTGGTGTTGATGTCATATGCCTTGAGGAATTCCGTGAGTAGTGTCATGTCCCGGTGGCATGGTAGACGGGTGGCGATTTGTCCAAGCCTGCAAAGTTGAGTGCCTCCATGACTATTGGGTCTTGGAGAGTGGTGTATGTTGCTGCTGTATCGTAGTGGAGGGTGTAGTCGTGGCCGTATGCAAAGCGCAAGTGTATCACACAAGTATTTAGCTCTTGGGGTCATGCTTCTCCAAGTGGTGAGTGTGCTTGGGAGTGCACGACCTTATACTTGCTTGAGGTTGGCGCCAGGGTGCACTTTTGTGTCCTCAAGGGAGGCATGCCTGCCGTAGTTGGATCTTCTTGAGTGGCTTGCCTGGCGGAAGTTTCTTCGCCTTGTAAGTCTTCCAAGGCTATCTCAGCCAGCATGCGGATTGTGGTAGACAGAGTGCTTTGGGGGTCTGATGCGCCAGTGGCCTCTGGGTTAGGGCGAGGGTGGAGTCCCAGGTCCGTTTCAAACTCAAAGAAGTCATGTTCGGTATCCATCGCAAACAAGGATGGGAGTTGAGTGACAAGGGAGTCAGTGGATGAGGAAGAGCAGGACATAAACTTGTTGTCTGGATTGTAGTGGAGGGGGCAAGAAACTGCCAGATTTCTAAGCAAATTTTGCAAGAGTTCTGGGGCAATAGCTATGGCGATGACCCAGCGGGGCAAGCCTGCTTATATAGATTTCCTATCCCCTCGATCGGCAGGATACAGGTATGGTGATGGTTGGTGCTGAAAATTGATGGTGGTAGTCGGCAAGATGTGGCCAAGGCTACGATCGGCATGGCACGCAATGAAGATGGGGCAGTGCAATTTGCAATGGCGATGACGAGTGGTGGTGTCTTTCCTTGGCGTCGATTGGCGAGATGTCGGGATCACAACGGTTAATGGGGTACTTCATTGGCGATGGTCGTCAGTGGCATTTTGGAATCGCGACAATCAGTGGCATGTTGGGATTGTGACACTTGGCGGGATACCATTATGGTGACAACCGACGAGATACTGACCGTGTAAAAGAGAAAAAGAAAGGAGTGGGGTGTGGGGGGGAAAAAAGGGTGACTGAGCAGAGTGCACTTGTGTGGTGCGAACGTGATAGTGAGGTCAGCGTGCAAGATTATGAACACATGTAAAAAAAGCAAAAATGGATTCTAATCATTTGGTGTTGACTATGTGTGCACGTGCGGTGTGTTTAGCAGGGACTAGTGGGCTGCGGGTGTGTCGGGTGAGATGCCTATCATACTGACTCACCTAGACTTGGAAGCGATGACTATGATGAATGCGGTGAAAGCGGGCATCGTACTATGGCATAGCATGTAAGGAGTCATGTAGAGTACGTCCAATTTGTTTTTTACCTTAGATACCAGGGGCGCATTTGTGGCAGACTTCGTTGCTGGGTGGTTCATCTTCTTGGGAGAAGCGAGCTTTTGTGAGTCTACCTGTGGGATTGACCCTTGCTTTCATGAGTAGGACGATGCCATTGGAGGGGGTACGTTTGCCATTACCTTCGAGTGTTCATCCCTAGAGGGAGGTTCTTGTGTAACTCTTCATGGGGGGGAATTTTTTTCCTGCGGAGTTCCTCGACTAGTTGTGGCGATACTTGTGTTGAGTCGGACCACCCGTGGCACTAGTGCACATTTGGTGCCTTGAGGCTGGTCTACTTCATTCTGTTCGTCGACAGGTTGTTGTGGTGCTGTATCTCGCGAAGACACAAGTTCTTGTGGTGTTGCCTTCGATGCCTTTAGGGTTTGCACTGTCAACTTTTGGACCTAGGCAACTTTCTTACCTTGGCCACCCAAGCGGGTGGTGTTGATCAAACTGTTGGCAGTGGATGAGGCAGGGGTGCGGGCGAGCGGTGCAACTTTCTTCTAGTAATGGATGGGTTTGGAGGAGGCTTTCTTGGGGTGACCGAAGCTATCGTTGCTACTTTACCATTCTCTAGGCATCGGTTTCGATCGAAGTGATGTTGGGCATAGAGGATAGCATCTTGCACTTGCAACTCTTGGATTTCTTGGGTGGAGGATGGTGGCGTCGGTCAAGCACGCAATGGCATTGGTTTACAATTGCTTGCGATGAGATTTCTTCTCCTTTTGAGCTGGGACCTTAAGTGGGGTGCTAGTGCAGGCTAGGGCTTCCAGTCAGCCTTGCTGTGTAGCTTCATTATCGTGGATCAACGAGGTTTGCATAGCGGAACTATCGCCGTTTGGCCACCATTGGTGAGCGAAGCAGTTCGGGCGCCAATCGATTTGACGATTGATGGTGTAGCACCAGGTTCTACCTAGTATAATCTGTTCTTCGATCACTTCTGTAGGGTAAACATAAAAGCGTATATCCATAGCTTGGTGAACAACCATTAGACTTAGATTTACATAACCCAAAGTTTGTAGAAATTGGCCGTTTATAGCTCTTATTGAAGCGACGGTGAGGGTTAGGGGTACCTGTAGCTTTTCCCATACCTTTTGGGAGAGGAAGTTGTGGCTCGCTTATGGGTCCACGAGTGCTCTGATGCACATGTGTGGAATCTACAGTTGAACAAGCAACCTAGTTGGCTCTACTGTTAGCTCATCCATTAGTTGCATCTATTCAACCATTGCCTTAAGCAGGGCCATTTGCCTACGCTGTCAGAGCTTAGCATTATGAATTTTGACTTCCTTGATGGCCTGGTGCTTCATCCTAGCCACCTCTACCTTGAGTTCTTTTTCTCTATGCATGGCTTGAAGGGTAGAGAGAGTGAGTGGTCCATAGTATCTTTTTAATTTGCTCCCATTTAGGTAGCCATCCATTTCTATTCCATCTAGGGTGGCTATTCGGCACGACCTCTAGGGACTGATCTCGACTACGCATTAAGGACCCATACCTCGGTACTTAAGCTTACGTTTGGTATTGCGGACGTTGTATAGGAGCGCCAAATCTCCTTTTGCTAGGTCCTTGTTCTTGAGGTTGTGATCGAACCACTATTTACGTCAGGTCTTTTCTACTCGGAGAGAGTAGGCTACATTATGCAACCTTGTCTCTTCTAACTTTTTGAGGTCGACTAGCCATTCAACTAGTGCATTTTCTGTGAGTCTTTCTTTCATGGCAGAGGCTAGATACCACATACTCCATTGGCATTACTGCCTCTACCCCAAAGGCTAACTAAAAGGGGGTATAATGTGTTGCCACTTTGTAGGAGGTCCTATAGGCTCATAACACTTCTATGAGCTTATGCTCCTAGTCGGTACGACTGGCTTCTACAGTACATGTGGTGATCTTATAGCATGTTTTGTTGGAGCTCTTAGCCAAGCCATTTGCTCTAGGGTAGTATGGCATTGACTTCCTATGAATGATCATAAACTCACTCGTCAAGATTGCTATGGTTTTGTTGAGGAAGTGAGTTCCTCGATCATTGACTAACTCCAATGGACATCCAAACCATGTAATGATTGAAGTAGTCAATGGCCCCGGTCCCCTTAGCTGCTAGGCTTATGGGACCAATGAAATTGATGCCCCATTTTTTGAAGGGTTGGCCGGCTAGGATTTTGGTTAGGGGCATCATGTTTGCCTTTGTGTGGGATTTGGATACGCTAGCAGGGGTTGCATCATTTGATGAATTCAGTCGCATCTCCGCCACTAGAGATTGCTTGAAGCACTTTACATGTTGTAACATCAGTGGCAAAATGACCTCCTGCGATTCATGAGTGGGCTTCTTCAAGCACCTTGATGTATTCGTGTTCGCACACGCATCTTTGCAGTATGCCATCCTTGCCCATGTGGTATAGTTGGCCTACTAACAACTGATATGGTGCTACGTCCTTAATGAGTTTATGGGCTCCATCCTTCTTAAGGGCTTGACCTAGGGGTAGTCCATTGGCCAAGTAGTGGCTGATTTTGGCGGCCCATTTGAGAATGATGTCGAGGAAGAAGAGAGAAGTGTCAGGGAGATCATCTTCTACTCCCGTTGGAGCCTCACAGTTCGAGATCCTCGATAGGTGGTCGGCAAGAATGTGGGTTTTGCCCTTACACACAGCAATTGTGAAGTCAAATTCTAGCAGGATCAGCATCCACCTGGTGATGCATCCCATCATGCAGGGTTTGTTGACCAAGTATAGCAATGCTTGATAGTCCACCAAGAAGACAATCTTGTTAACTAACAAGTAGGGCATGAACTTCTTTACTGCATAGACCATCATGAGACCTTCCCTCTCGGTGGTAGTGTAGTTAACCTCGGCCTCGTTTAATTGATGGCTCGCAAAGTATACTAGGGGTAATCTAAATTATGCTCTCTGGGTTGGGCTAACACACATATAATGGCAAAGTTAGAGGCATCAATGTGGACATGGAATATTAAATTCTAGTCAGGTGACCTCAACACTAGTGTGGTGGCTAGAGCTAGTTTGAGGGTTTCAAAGGATGTTCGGCATTCTGCGATCCACTCAAAGGATACTAGTAGTTTGTATAATGGGCGGGCTATGTTTGCATAGAACAAGATGAATCTCTGATAATAGCCTGTATGGCCAGTAAATCGTTGGACTCCCTTGGCATTGGTGGGGGGCGGTAACTCCAAGATGAGTTTGATTTTATTGTGGTCCATAGAGATTCCATTCCATGACACTATGTGGCCTAGGATGACACCATGTTTGACCCAAAACTGGCACTTAAGGGGGTTGAGGGATATGCAGTATAAGCGGCACTTCTCGAGGACGCGAGCTTGAGATACTTCAGGTGGTCATCCCATTTCGAGTTCACATAGATATCATCCAAGAAGACTTCCACAAAGTCCCTCAGATATTCCTTGAATACCATAATCATCATACGTTCGAAGGTAGCAGGGGCATTGGTTAATCCGAATATCATCACCTTGGCTGCATATACAACCCATTCAGTTGCGAAGGCGATCTTATGTTGATCTTGGGGGGCAATCGATACTTGGTTGTAACCTAAAAATCCATCTAGAAAGCTATACGCTTCCTTTTCGGCTACCCTTTCTAGAACATGTTCCATGAATGGCAAGGGGTAGTGGTCACATCTCGTGGTAGCATTGACCTTTTTCAAATCCATGCACACTCTAATTTTTCCATTTTTCTTTAGGACTATCACAATGGGTGATACCCAGTCTGTATGCTCACATCTATGAGGTTCTAGATTTCTTCCCTCACTAATGAGTGCGTATTTAGGATTCATAGGGTAGGGGCATTGCCGTACTAGCCTGGCATCATCCATCATGGGGATTGTATGTGGCACTACTGCGGTAGGTACCCCTTTCATGTTCGTGTACTGGGGTTCCCAATACACAACCTTAGCAAGGGGTTCCCACTTGGCCCAAGCCTTCACTCATTGGCTCTTTAGTCAACAACTCGATTTGCTCGTATTGGTCAAAGCACTCAAATTTCCAGCTTGGTTGAATCCCTGAAATTTCAATTCTGGGTAAAATAGCACGTTGACATCTCAAGCATGACCCATTATTGTATTCTGATCTGGTTGAAATTGAGGGAAACCAGCTCAATTTCCACCTTGTCTTTATCATATTGGTTAAGATTTTGAGCAACCTTGTGTAAAAACTGGATGCAAAAACTGACCTGGAGAGTCTTTATTTTGATTGGTTGGGACAAAAATTTTCCAATAGTTCTATTTCCCCCATATTTCCCATCTATTTCCCATGCTGTACCATAAGGGAAACACCTAATTCCAATGTTCATAGGAAACTTGTAAAAAATATACAATGAACTTGCAACATTTTTATTTTCACCACAATAAAAAACATTTTCTCAGTTTTGTAAAATCTACAAAACTATAGAAAATATAGTTCTTTGAAATTTTGAAACCCCAAGTTTTTTTATTTGTTGAGAAAAATGTTTTTCTATGAACAATGCCTTATTCCCCTCTTTTTGGCATGCCAAAGCAAGGCCTAAGTGAACATTTTGGTTTTTGGTGTTATCTATGGGAAATGTGCATATTAAACATGGTTATGAATGGGCTTGAAAGTGGTGGGTCTTGCCCTTCCGAGGCTAGGTTTACCTCTTTGATCGAGGCCGGTCCATCATACACTTGAGAACCGTCCTCTTGAGATCTTTTGGCCTGTTGGTATAAGATTTTATGATCTTGAACAGTATAGGCCTTGTACTAGGTTGGTACCTGCCATAGGTCTTCTTTATCCTCAATCTCCTCCTCTTTTTCTACCGGAGTAGTGGTCTTTTTGGCCTTAGACTTGCCTTTGGATACAGGGGATTTGGGACCTGAAGGGGGCTCTTCCATTGTACTTATAGAGCCAACGGGTGTGGTTACCCTACTTACCCTGTTTCCCTAGTAAGAGAAGAACTTGTGGTGAGCAGTCGTGGTGGCACCTATGTAGGACAACCAGTGAAGATTTGATTTTACCCTCACAGTTCCCTTGCTTACCTCTTGGGGTTTGAGCATGTTAAACATTCTTAGGGGAACCACCGAGCTTTGGGGTGGTGATTTAAAACCCTACTCTTTTTGGGACATCTATGTTGGCTACGATGTGCATCTAGTTCTACAAGAATTTTGGCTCGGGGAGAGGTGCATACTAGAAGTTGTCAGACTCCTTCTCATCCTCTTCCTTGTCACAGGGTTGGAATAACTTTACAGAGGTGTCAGACTCTGCTGGCAAAGAGGTGTCCTAACAATGGATTGGCCTTGTAAGTGTGTAGGTCCCACTCTCATGGTTTGCTCCTCATGCCATAAGTAGATATTATCATTACGCCAATCATGCACAAGTTTGGACATTTGCAAGAAGGGCCTACTTAGGATAGCTTCATATCCTAGCTATCGAGTGAAGTCCATGACCACGAACCTGACGGGGTACGTGAATCCAAATACCTTAATGTTTATGCCAGTCACCACTCCTAGAGGTTTGGCAGTTCCCCCATCGGTTAACTTTACTACCAGATGGGTCTGTTTGAGTGTGGGTTTTCCCCATCTCTACAAGCATTCCTTGGTGCAAACACTCAGTCTTGCTCCCCCATCCATGATGGCTTCCACCTTCTAGTTTTGGTAGACTATGGGGATAAAGGCATTTGTGTTATCACCCTCAAAGTATTGGCCTAGCTTGTTGATGGGAACCTTGGGTACATTTTGCACCTTTTCTAATGTTCATTGGCTAGCAGGGGTTGGAGGTAGAAACACTCTGTGCATCCAATTGGACAGATCAGGCCATAGGATGGGATTTCCTTTGAGGAGGGAAGCAATTAGCATTTTCACCTCTGTCAATAGGAAAGTAGCCAACCCGAGGCTATCATAGGGTTTTGGTGAAGCTTCTTCCTCCATGGACAACATGTCCTCGAAGCCGTATAGGTCTCCTTTGTCCTAGAAATTATGCAACACTTGGTCTTACAGGAACATCTTGTGCATTAGATCTTGAGCTTTTGACTGCTCCAAGCTGAGGTGTTCCTCTTCCTCCATCCTTTTTGGCACCTTGAGTGATTTTTCCCCTTGGTGGCCCATCAGGTGGGCTAGATGAATAGTATCTGACCCCCTACTGGCCTTTAATCGATGCTCAAACTTATCTTGGCAATCTCGTACCAAGTTTTGGGCATCCTTTATGTATTGCCTTTCTAAGTCCGAGACGGGGTAGGTCTCCTTATAAGTGGGTGAGGGTGCCAGGCCTTGGGCTTGCACTAGTTTGTTCACCTCTGGGATTTGAGTAACCTCAGGGTCACCCTAGGTGGAAGATTGTTCGGAAGCAAAGGAGGTGGCAAGAGTAGCTGTCTCCTCATCAGAACCATCCTAAATGAGCATCTATTCGGAACCATCACCTACTTGAATGGCTTTCTTGGATCGGGTTAGAGGATGTGGGGGAATCTTGGGGTCAGGCAACCCTTCTTTTTGAGCTTCCTCATTGCCTTGCCTAGTGCCTTAGCTTGCATCCTCATAATGACTTGTAGTGGCACTGTGGCCATATGGCCCTATTCGATGCTAAGCAGATTGAGGTTAGTGTTCTTTGGTGGAATGAGTGGGGTGGTTGGTCTCCTTGTGGGACAGTCCTGGAATAGATGCTCCGTTTCGCATCCTGCATGCAAAGGGGTGGGATTGGTCATGGCTGGGGCAGTGGGAGTATGATCCTTGTATGGGCAATCCTTCAAGAAGTGTGGGCCTTAGCATTTGAAATAGGACACTGGAAGGTTTGAAGTACCTCGGTAGGGGCATTCACTTGCTCTATGGGGACCCTAGCAAGTGTAACATTGGAGCAGGGGTCTCCGAGCGATTGGGTTGAGATCTCTCACCCTTGCATTTACGGGGGCAGTCTGGAATACGGGGACTTGTTGATCCTCTGGTAGGAGGTAGTGGATCAGGGTACCACTTTCCTCCTCGTAGGGGTAGTAATCATGGGGTCCATGATCAGGATCCATTTCCTCCTGGCAATTCTTCAACCAACACTTGATTGACTGGGGCGATATGAGGTAGCGAGGGCTGTGGACCTAGTATGGGTGGTGGTAGCAGAGCTGGTTGAGTCTTGTACTGACTAGAGCTAGCCACAGGACCACCTTGAGAGATCTGGGGATTAGGTGGGGCCGTTAGGGCTAATGGGGATCTCGTTTGATACATGGGTTAGGGAAGGGACCTTGTAAATCAACATTGGGGGCTATCATGATTTCCTATGGCAGTGTGCACATCAGAGTGCCAGCCTTGCCCTTAGGCATGGGCACTCATTGGAGGGGTGGTTGCCGTTGAATATCCCACACCAGATATTATCTCTCTATGGAAACAAGTGGGGGTTGCTCGGTGCCTCCTTGGAGGTTCCTGTCCTCCATTGGTGGCTTAGCTGATCTAACAGATTGGAGGCCAACTCACTCATATCCAAGCCTTTAGTCTCATTAGCCTCCTTCTTAATTGACTCTACACTTGAGGACCTAATCGATGGAGCTATTTCAGAGGGGGTCAAGGCCTTGTCCGAATTCACTTTATCCATCATGTTGTCACATATACGGATGGCCACCTTGCTGCATAGATCAAAGGAGGTGGGGCTCATCACCATGAGGTGGTCATGCAGATTTGGGCCTGCCAATCCGATAAGGAAGTGAGGCAACAATCGATCGTTGGTCATTCTCTCATATGGCTCACAGCGGGCATTAAGGTGCTTAATTCTAGCAATGTGATCCCTCAGGGATTCCTTGTCATTGTATTTTACCCCATACAATTGGTTGATCAGGATCCATTTATGGCCGCTGAAGGAAAACCCCACAATAAAAGCCTTTCTCAATGTCTCCCAGTTGATCTTTTCTTCTAGGGTGAGATCCCTATACCATCGGCCTGCCTTGCCATCGAGGTTGAGGCCAAATGCATTGGCCATCTCTAGGTCGCCTGGCGCACCAAAGGCTTCACAAATCTATTCAAACCGTTCCACATGGGAGATCGGGTCTCCTTCTCCTAGGAACTTGGTCATTAGCTTGGAGATGGCTATGGGATGGCTTCTCAAGGGATTCACCATCCCTGCAGGGAACACTGAGGTGGGTGGAGGTGCCCCCCTTCCTAGGGCGTTCACCAAAATATGAATTCTCATCAGTCAAAACCGTTTGAGCAGCTAGTGGAGGTGGTGTTACTGTGGGCTTGATGAGTCGCAGGGTTGGCCTTAGGCCTAGCCCAGGTGGAGGTCCCCACGTAGTTGTTGGTGCTGGCATTGGGATGAAGGTACCAAGGCCTACATTCATTGGTGCAACTGATATAGATAGGAAGGGAAGGACTCCCTGAGGCAGTGGGTCTTGGGGCATGGTAATGTTGGTTCCATGCAGCGGGCGGTATGGTGAAAAATGTGGTGTCCCATAGTTGATGAAGGCTGGTGGTGCCGGGGCTATTAGAGGGTCATAAGGCACTCCACCTTTGAAATTCCTAGTATCCACTTGACTTGGGTCTTGTCTACAGAATTCCCTCATCCATGGATCTTCATCATCCATGTTCTCGCACTGGGGAGGTCTAGCATAGGCAGAGGGTCCTAGATTAGAGACGGTGGTTTCTATCTCGGTCTAGGGTTTGGGAGCTATCTGCTACTGGCCTTCCCTTCTTGTGAACATGCCAGCAAAGGGGTTCTCCATGTCTGCCGACTCTGTTCGTCTTAAGCAGCCGAACATGTTAGAGAACGTACCTCTAAGTTTGGATGCAACCGAAGGTGCAGGAGAGTTGGGAGAGGCTACACTTGTGGATGGAGCTTTCGAGGCCCTTAGACCCGAGGGGTCTTGCATCACTCCTTCCAAACTATTTGTTTTGTCAGAACTAGATAGAGTTTTTGGTCGGGGACCTACAAACGAGTGGAGGCTCGGGATCGAGCTTCCGGATTCCCAGCTAGGACAAAGGGTGGACTGAGCATAGCTCAAAGACCTTTCTTCTGGCATGGGATCCTTTGGCAAAATTGTTTCGGACCTCAAGTGCATGTGGGATGCCTCTGGTTGGGAACACTCAGGCTAAACTGAGGTTCTGGAATTTTCTTTTAATTCTTTGGCTACTCGAGAGGTTTCACATCGGTCAGAGGGATAGCTCTATGGCAACGGTTAGAGGGATACGGGATAGCACCAGATAGTGGAATACGGTTTTAGCGACGGTCAATGATGTAAGTTTAGAGCGATAGTGGACGGAGTAAGAATATAACCACGGGCAGTGGGATAGATGTATTGCAAGATGATCGGCGGGATAAATATTACCACATGGTCGATGCGAACGATTGCAAGGGCTATCCTCATGGGTGTAGGGATACGGAATAACAGTGGGCGGTAGGATAGTGGATTGAGAGATCTTACTAACGTGCCGATCAACGAGATAGTATCGCAACGAATGTGGGGATCGAAATGGCGACGATTGGTGGGGATAAGGATATCGCGATGATGGTGGAGTAAGTGTAAAACACCGGATGGCGGGATCAAAACAGCAGTGGTTGGCCAAATGAAAATAGTGACGGGCGGCATGATGGGAGTAACACGACGAGCGGAGGGATACAAATATGACCACAAGCATGGGGGTGGGTTCATGCTCCAGCGGTGGAGTAGTAGGATAGCAACGGTTGGCAGGGTAGGACTACAATGACGGTCAATGGCTATCAGATCGATGAAATAGCAACTCTGACATGCATTAAATCAGTGCGACTGGGTAGACTGTGGGGTCAAAGGAGGTCAGCGGGATAGGACTACGTCATCAGGTCAATGTAGGTTGACTGATGGGAAACAGCTAACGCACTGATCGGTGGGGTATTTGGTTGGTGTGATAGGGCTACAGCATCGACTTGGTGAGATAGTCACACACAGTGTCGCCAACTGATTTTTGAAGATTTTGCAGTTTCTGTTCATGATTTTTTGTGATGGGGGGATGCTACAATACCTAATCTACCTACTCAATGAAAAAACTTGAAAACAAAACACTTTTTGAAAGCCAAAATGCAAAATTTCAGAAAGGGTGAGTTCTAAGACACAAGACTACTTCAAAACTTGGCAAGAATCCTTATTTTTGTTGTTTTTTGAGGGGTTTGGACCTCATACACAGCTTTAGCAATCAAGCCCACTAAGTTTCTATCAACTTGAAATTCCAAAAAGCATCAAAGACAAGCTTCAAATGCTCTCAAATGGCTTTCCTACAAGAAAAAATAGTTTTTCGTCCTCACTCTCACTTTCCACTTGTCTTTTCTCCTACAACTCCACTAACAAGCTCTAAGGTAAGCTTGAAGACTTGTGCAATGGGAATATATCGAAGGAAGACAAGTGCAAGTGCAAAAGCATACCTTTTCTCCCCGGCATGGGTGCCAAAAATGTTGTGGGTCTCAACGGTGACTCACATGTCATGGGGATGTTGAAGATATGCCGATGGAGCTTCCACTCTGAGCTACTCCTTGTGGGAGCAATGCATAGCACGAGTCATCCACGTGTCGCACAAGCGGCCTCAAGATTGTTACAATGTGGTTTCACATGAGAGAGAGGGAAGCGGAAGAGGGGAGTGGAGAGGGAGAAGGGAGGGAGAAGGAGGGGAAGGGGGAGAAGGGAGTAAAGGGGGATAGAGTGACAACCACAAGGGTAGTATGAAGGAAATAAGAGAACACCCAAAACACTCTCTTAGAAGAGAAGAGGGAGCTTGTATTCAACTTGGTGCAAACAACAATGAAGACCAAAGTCAACGATTTGGACTTTTATACAAGTCACCTTTTGAAGGGAGGGCCAACCCTTTTCCTTTTTAGCACTCTCTCTCTCTTTACAACCAAGGGCTCTTGGGCCCGTAGTGTGCTAAGGCATATTGCTATTCTTACCATCTCTCCCTACTAGCGGAAATAGCATTTGTGTTAGCCATATTAGAGCACTTGGGACAAGCCTGGAATTAGGAGGTGGTCCTAACCAATTCCCAAATAGCACTTGTGTTAGCCTCGTGCCTCCTAGGCTTAGGTGATTTGGGGCTCAAACTCCCTAAGCACCCTCACACCTTAACCTATTTGTGGTTCGAACCCCATGAATGCGGCTCAAAACTTGGAGTGGCGAGGATTAACTTTTGCGAGAAACTCAATGGTAACCTTGCCTTCGGATATTTGGGGATCAAGCTCCGTGAGTTTAAGCTATACTCCTTTCATGGCTATTTTTATTGGCGTGGCTATTTTCATGGATGTGGAGCTGAAAAGTGCATGTTGCTTGCACCCCTTATACTTCCGTGGACGTGGAACTGAAGTGTGCATCTCCTTGATCCTAGTGGTAGCTAGAACATACAACCTGTGCCTGGAATCCTTGAATCCTTGGACTTTGGAGTAGACTTTGGGTATTTGGGGATCAAACTCCCTGAATTTGAGCTATACCCCTTCCGTGTGCACATTGCTTGTAATCACTAGCCTTGCGGTATTTGGGGGTCAAACTCCCTTGAGCTTATTCAATGAAGTAGATCATTCGGCCTGGTCACCTTTACTCACTGATTACCCTGCATTCGGTGGTTGTGCTCTGTGGATGTTAACAATCTCCAATAGACATGGGACAATCGGCTGCCATGTCAGCTTGCATAGGCAGCTACCACATCATCAATTGACTCAACTTCCACATCACCATGCCACATTAGCATCTACATAATCAAAGTGCCACATCATTCTTTGACCAATCAAACTACCATGTGGACTGGCCACCTCATCTACCACCTCAGTAGTGCCACCTCAGCACTACCATGTGGCAATCTGTTGATAGCCACAAGTACCCCTTGATAGGCAGACACAGGCACTACATGTGCACCTAGCTACCACATTATCACAGGGCTAGCACACCCCTTGGCAAGCCCACATTCTACATGTGATGCCAAGTGCCACATCATTTTGCACCCTTTTTGCCCCTCCACCTAGAACAAGCCGTATCTCTTAATCTAGGAAGAATTTGAGGGCGCTCTAAAAAGAAAAAATGCTCAATTTTTTGCGCTCTATGTGTTGTCACATCACACGCATATTTTGGTGCAAGTATCACACACTTTTGATCCTCACCAACAAATCCAATTCTTGCTTGCACATGAGCCTCTACATCGATGCATCTGACCCACCACCTAAAAGAAACAAAGAAAAGGAACTATTGCTACTTTCTCATCACTTGACGGTTGGTCTAGATCTAGATCATAGTAGATTAGATCATACTTATAGGAGATAATCCCCATAAAAGCCAATCAAAGCCATGCCCAAAATTTCCTAAATAGTATCTACTCGGAGTCAGTCCCTTCGCTCACATGCAGTTTCACATCATCACATTTCTTGAAACCCGATGTTCCCCAATTCATTGAGTAGACTTCAGAGTGTTTAGAGGCATTGGTCGAGTGATCACAGGGCAAATCGCACATGATTTAAAGCCTATTTGACTATTTTTAGGCATTGTGCACATCATTTAAGCCTTGTAAAGCCTCTTGGCTATTCCTGGAATCATTTTCCACAAGCCTTGTAGCAGATTGTATTATATCTTGCAGTTCTATCGACAATTCAAATTGCATTTGGTACAGACAATGTTTTTTAGTTGATTCATTTTAGTAGATGCCTCCAATTATGGCATGTGGAAATACTGAATGGAGAACATTCTTGTAATTTAAGACAAATGGGAGTATGTCAATGGGTCTACACCTAGACCATTGGATGATCCAACCAATAGTAGCTCCACTGGCCCTATTACCACAACACCAGCAGTGAAATCTATAGCCGCACTGCCAGTGTCCGCACCTGTAGTAGATCCTGCCATTTCCTGAGCACATGCAAAATGGGACAAGAAAGACAAATATGAATATCATTTGATCAAGTAGAATGTGCAAGATGTCATGCTAGGATAGCTCAACACTATAGTGAAAACATCAAAAGAAGCATGGGATATGTTTACAACTCTTTAAGAGTCTAAGAACACCTCCAGGATTGTCACATTGAGAAACCAGATCAACAAGAGTTTCCACAACAGTAGTGAAACCGATCATGCTGTTGAAGGCATAGCCTCCACCCACGTGAACACTAACCATGGGATAGGTTAAATATACCTCTGGTAAGAGGGAGCTATTAGAACAAGGTAGTGGGATCATTTTGTAACTGTAGAGACAGTTGTAACTGTCCCTAACAACACTCCTTAGTGGCCTAATCCACCACATAATGTTTTTGACTAGGACTATTACATTTTGAAACTTACTGTTGCCTTACAACAGTCGGAGTGATATCAGATGGCTATAAAAACTTGTATTAGCTCTTGTTGAGAGTTTGAGTTGTTGAGTTGATATATTCTTTGTCAAAACATAATATACAAGAAACATACTACCTTTTGCAGGAATTTCCTCTCTGTCCTCTTTACATCTCGTGATAGTCTTTTATAGTCAATCTACTATCCGCTGACTGCTAGCACCTTGTTGTCAAGAGTGGAGATGTGTTTGTGTTTTTCACTTGTCTGAAGACACTCTGAACACTATTGGCGATCCTATCAGCATTTCTACCGCGAATTGCCAGTTTTTGCTAAACGCACAACAACAACCACTGTCAATTACAACATGAAACAACAAATAGAGAAACATACAAACAACAACTCTGAAAAACATCAAGCTCACAATTATGTCGTAGAATCTCACATGCGTGTACGCAATTGGCGAATACACCCACGATGACAAACAACATTAGAAACTGCATACGCTAGCAAATGTCAGAAATCATAGGAAACTCTATACTAGTGAATACACTAGTAGAGGAGGATCTCTAAGCACTACTTCAGCATACGTGCATATCCATCTTAAAAGCACTACTCCGCCAAGGAGAACTTAGACTAGAGACTGTATGAAAGTTGTCATTCAGCGGCAACTATAGGAGCAATTGTTTGAATCCAACAAGGCTCAAGGCTTCATAAGACAAGACCCAGACAACCGCATTAACAATCACAAGACAGGTTGGACTCCTATTGGAAAAGCAACGTATGCCAGCAACATCAACAACACACCAAAACAAGCACAGTACATCAAAATCGGCAAAGAAGATCACAACCTTAACATTACACTTCCATTGTTAGGACAGCATGCAAAGCTTACCTTGACACCAACTCATTTCTACCACCCGATAAGCTGCTGTGATCCTCCATCTCCTTTTCCTTTCATGGAACAACTAGCTAATGTCGGATAGCTTTGAAGAGGAAATGTCGCCTCGTTATATCGGTATAGTATATTTTACATGAAATAGAGCTCGGGTAGAGGCTGCTTCCCAAATAGATGATCCAGAGGATATCTTTCATGACCCTGATTATATTCCTAGTGGGACAAGCTCCTCTGATAATTCCATACATAGCTAGGAAGTGCACAAAGCAAAAACTGAGCTAGAAAGATTAATGCTATCCACTCCAACATAGGAGTTACTCCAAAGAACACTTGCCACTAATATTGCAGCCAGTGTCTTTGTGACTGCAAGGAAGCAATTGAATTTCAATCCTCTCCCACCACCCCCAAAGAAGAAGAAAAAGAAGCCTGTCAAATTTCAAGTTCAAGTTCATGCTCAGCACAAAATGCAGAACCCATTGGTCAAATCTACAAAGTTTACTAGCAAGAAAGGTTAAGATCTTGATAGCCATGTTGGGCAATTTGAGATAAGGTGGATAGCTAGTGGATTTGGACAACTGGCAGATGAGACCAAGAAGGAGCAATTTGCTATGACATTCAATGGTAAAGCAATGAATTGGTTTATGCAGTATGGTATTGCACATTTTAGCACTTATGATGAATTAAAGATTGCTTTCTTAAGTTATTTTAGAAAAGAGAAAACATCAGAGGACATTTTGAAAAAGTTGAGAACAATGAAATGAAAAGATCTCATGGTTGAGGACTATTCACAGATGTTTTAGAAACCTAAACAGAAGGCTAACATCAAATCAAAGACCTACCCAAGAGCAACTAGGAGACTATTTCTGCAAAGGATTAAACATGGAGTTGAGAACTATAGTAGTTGGCAAGGACCAGCTTGGAGGAGCAAGTGATTTTAACATTATGGTGGAAGCTGCCCAAGGAGCAAAGAGAATACTTGGTACAACATCAAAATCCAAGAAGACAAAAAAGAAACATCATTTAGATTCAAAGACAAACGCAGATAGTGAAGCAGAGGAAGATACAGATGAGGAAGATGACTCCTTATAATATGATGAGGATGATAAGGAATACTCAAAGAAAAAGAAGAAAGACAAAAAGAAAAAGCTGAAAGAAGAATCCACAACAAAAAAGATAGCAGAGAAAATCTCCAAATTGGAGAAGAAAAAGTTCCATGCAAATTCTATAGAAAGGACAATCACGACAAAGAAAGATGCTGGTACAACCCCAATTACAGAGGTAGAGTACCACCTTACATTGAGCAGTAACAGAATCAAGCACCAGCAATACCTACTAATCAAATAGCAGTGGCAAGACCACCACAATAAAGATATCAAAATGTAGTTCCAAGAAGGCCAAATCAATAACCATGGGGGAACCAGCAGTAAAGGCAAATGCAAGACCAAGCTTGCACCTACTGTGGTATGGATTGCCATAGGCAAGGTCCACCATGTGAGCTTTGGTGCAAGCACAAGGAAGAGAGAGGTATACCCATTATTCAATACGACCGAAGCAACAATCAAAATCATTAGCAACAACCTCCTCCAGGAGTACATATGGTCTATCTCGAGCCCATCCATCAGGAGTACAACCACAATAATCAATGCAATCAATGAAATGTTCAAGATTTGGCAATTACAAGATCAAAGAATACAAAGCCACTACCAGGCTAGGAGATGCCCCAAGGGAAATAGCCAGGCCAATGAACTGGCCAAATCAAACTGAAACAAGAAACAAAGCATTGTAGCAAGTACTATAGAACAACACATCATAGGATGTCAGAAAAGAACAATGGAATAACAAAAACAAAGGGATAATGCAGTATTAATAGATCTCTGCCTGCTCACCAACAACAATGCAACAATCATGCAACAAATTCACAATGCAGTGGCAATTCATCAGGATAGTTTCCCGAGAAGATCCCACATCCATAAAATACTTACTCAAGTCAAAATGCCACTCCACAATAGAAAACAAGATCATTTTTGATCTCTCACAAACCCACACGGATTTCTTGACATTGTTGATTCTATTCAAAATTTACAGTGTGGGATTTATGAATTTTTTACTTTTTCCAATAATCTTTTATCTAAGTTTTCTTTTCTTCTTCAATGCATTAAGAAAAAAGAAAGTTTATGTAATATGTAGGACAATTTAGATAGAAGGCCTATAGCAATGGAAGCCATCATACACCAAAATATTGAACATTTATGTGCCATAGTGTAGCATCTATTTTTGGTATGTAACATTTTTACCTATTTTAAGATTCTCTCAAAAAATAATTAGAATCATAACTTTTTCAAAAAAAGGTTATATTTTTCATAATCAAAATTTTAAAACTTCCTAAATTCATGCAATTTTCATATATCATGCCCCAGAAATTAATAAGGACCTCGACCACATCACAAAATATCAATCTATTTTTTGTAATTTTGAAGTCTAAAAGTTTTTTCCTTCCCTTGATCTTTGTGTTTATATTAATTAACCACATGATAACATCTTAGGTTATTGCACCTAGTAGCATGTTCTACTCATTATTATCCAAAATAAACTTTTCACTATCACATAAAGTACAAAAAGAATAGAAAAATGTTATCATTATTTTGAATTAAACTCAATGCCACCATGCTTGAAAATATTCAAAGCATACATCTTCACAAAAGTCTCAACAACCCATATTCAAACCGTACATAATCACAAAACTCTCAATAGAAATACACATCTTTCTTTCTACTCAAATCTACTAGACACATCATTTAAGACATTTCAATCTATTCAATAGAAATCCATATCTTCTATTTACTCAATTGTACCATATGTTTCATTTAAGTGATCTCCATGCTCCTCCTCAGTCTAAGCTTTTCCTATTAGTGTCTCACATGCTTTCTCTTTCTCAACCTCCTTCTCCAAGTGTTGCTTATGTGCCTCCATAAACTTGGGTTTTAATATCTCTGGAGGTTGGGGCTCATGTGAAGAAGTTATCATCATTGAGTTTGTATCAAACTTTTAACCTTTTAATACAAGATATTGTTTTACCATCCATAGACCAGTATCTAACCAAAATATTCTCCATGGTAGAGGTGAATCGATGTCCCTTCAACTACCTCACATTGGGCTTTATCTTATGACATGGAGAGAAAATTTAAATGTTAATTTACCAAAAGAAAAAACAATACAATAACAAACATCTTTGAATTTTTTTGGGCCACTTACCACAATAAAGGTGATCATGTCCACAACATTTATCATTAATTACACCCATCACCACCCCGGGCTACAAGTTTGGATGAAATATTACAACCTACCAAAGTGTTGCCATTGTAATTGTCATGAAGTGCTCAATAAAACTCATGAGCTTCTTGTGTTTGTAAGGGACTTCATTAAATGTGGAGCCAAGCACATTGAACCCATAAGGTATATCTATAGTAATAAGTGTGTACTCATTCTTTGGCACTATCTTTGCCAAATCATTACAAGATTCAACATTGGTCACAGGATAAAAATTTGATGGATGGCCTTCTCCTCGTCAAACTCTACTAACTCATCAGTAAGGATGACACATTGTGCATGTTGTGGATACTCTTTTTCTTTGATAGATTGATCAATGGGTTTTTTAAAGCTTGTAGGCATAATGGTACTATTAGTACCCTTCTTGCTACTCTCTAAAGATTATTATCAAAACAATATTTTAATCTTTTTTGAGCATAAGAAACTTTGCATTGTTAAAGATAAGTACCATTTTAAAGGTTTGCATACTAGATTTGACATACCATGCTTTTGAGAAATTAAAGTATGGAGTTTGGATACTCCTCCCAAATCGCATTTCAATTTGGCATGTTCAACTTCCGGTTCATTGGTTCTTGCATTTTTATGTATATTTTATGCCTGTATTGTAACACATTTATAATTTATCTTACTTTCACAAAACAAAGTGTTTTAAAGAATTGTTTATATGGAGAATAATCTAAAATCAAGGAAATCCTCATGAGGAAAACAATATATGTTTACTTATTCATCAAGCTCATTGCCCATTTCTTCAAGAGATAAATCCCCAAATACAACTCTACTAGGAAGAATTAATGAGAGTCTCATCTTTTATTCCTTGTACACTCTTCTGTGCTATGGATAGAATCTCCTCAACTAAAGCCTTCAATGCTCCATGATATGGATAGAATCTCCTCAACTAACTAAAGCCTTCAATGCGTGGGTGTCTTGATTGCTCCCTTTAACCATGAGTTTCCCCCCCTTTGACTTCTAAGTTCTTGCACTTTGTGAAAATTGAATTAATAAGATCCCATATTTCACCATTGTGAAATACAATTTGGAACATTCCATTCCCCACTCTAAAGGTGTCACTTGGACTTGACAGGTCTTTAGTAGATGCAAGACTCCCAATCTAATTTAACAAAGACAAAAAAAACTTGGAGTGATGGCATAACGATCCTCTTTAAGGATTGCAACAAGCTCATTGTGATAAAAGTGTACCCAATTCTATCCATGACATCGACTTTCAATAGTCACTATCATTGTTATGGTCAAAAAGCCAACAACTTTGCCTCCATAGCAATCAAACCAGCTTACACTCTACAATTACATGCCTTATATTAATTATTTCATGGAAACTTGCATTTTTGCTTCTGTAAACTGGGATCCTCCAAGAGCAATGTCTAAATAATTATTTGCCTTTGCGATGATTAAAAGACTACTTGTTGAGACATTGCATCGTATCTACGAGTATAATAAAGCTGACAACTTGTGCTTGGGGATTTTGTTTCATCCTTGTTTTCAAAATTTCCATATGAATTTGATGTATTACACATACCTCTAATAGACATAGGCTAGTAGTATGATCAATAGGTGGTCTAACAATCTGATTGATGTGTAAGAAGAATGTTTCCAAATCCACAAGGTTTTCTTGTTCTATCCTTGTAAGAATTGGTTTTGAACTATATTAGAAGTACCATCTCCAATATTTTCTCCTGGTAATTGTATTTCATTACTATTTTGGGTTTCTATATGTTCCATTGTCTATCCTTTATCTTTTTGCACCTTTGATCCTTATTTTGATTTATTACATTTTCTTGCTTACATGAAATTGATTGAGTCTCCTCAATAACATCATCATCGGACTCATCTAAAGGACCATACTTGTAGCCACAAGTCATTTTGTGGGAGCGGCATGCTCAAACCAAGCCTATATAGATGCATCCTTACTCCATGAGAGCTTGAACGAGAAGGTGCTTTGAATCCATGTGAACCTAAGGGAGCTCTTAACCCATGACAACTAGAGACCCATTTCTCACCTTCAATATAAGAAGATGCCTTTCCCTTTGACTTAGAAGAATGAAATACTTTGATAGGAGATGCTGCCATATCCTCCTCAAATTCCTCCTCCAAATGCTCCTCATACAAACTCTTTAAAGTTGATATCTCTATCTCTTCTACATTAACCTCCATAACTTGATTGGTCAAGTCACAAACAAGATCCTGTAAATACATAGAATAGTATTCAATCCCTCTTAGTTCTAAAAATGTAATTACATCTCTAGAAAAAATAGGAAATTATACATGTAAAGTAACTAAACTTCCCTTCTTCTTTGATTTTATTGAGAATTAAGGTTGTTCAGTTAAAACAAGAGGAGTAATGGCTTTGTAAGAAAATTAATTTTTTGCAATGACAAAAATAAGAGCTTTCTTATTGTTGTCAACCCTAAGCATTTCAACTTCCCTAAACTTGCTCTAACTTTGCTATATCTCTGATCTTGATAATTGGATAAAAAATGGATCTTCCATTTGGAAGTACCTTTGGAAGCATCAATGTGGGAGAGGAGAGCACACACAAAGGAATACGGAGACACCAAAAGTGGTGGAGCAAAAGCTACTCCAGCTTATTCCTCTATCATATATATATGAGTATACATGGGCATTGTACAAGTGGGTGGGCACACTGCCCTTTACCCCAACAACCTCCCACTTAAAGGCAGTGTGCCTTTAAGGGAGTATAGTACACATATAATACAATCAGCCATAGGCTGAAAAACAAGATGACCACACCGTCATCCTATGCCCATCGGCACTTTACAATGTGCAAAGTGCATAGAGGATAAGCTGCTAGCAGACATCAGGTTTGCAGGATAGAAAATGACAAGCTGTAGATGCCTGTCAACCAAGATCTCATGCCAGATCTCACTGGGAGAGTGAACTCTCACCACCACGTGCTCTTGTGCTAAGTCCATAGCACCTGAACTGTCACTGTGCAAAGAAAATGTCTCTGTACCACCTGTGACCATAAGCACATGCCCAACAATAGACCTCTGTTGGTCTACCCAACCTGCATCACCTACATGCTGCTCCTAGAAGCATAAGGACCTGATGTCCACAACCGCTTCCCTACTACCAAAATCTGCCATAATCATGCTACCAACTCCCATTGCAACGGAAGCAAGAACCGGAAGTGTAGCCCCAATGGCAAACATGTGAGAACCAAGTCTCAACACAGTCATGGATGTATGAAGTACTATGGCTGCCATATCAACCATAACTTGCTGCTCAACTGATCTGTGATCGTCAAACCTGCTGTGTTTCAAGTATGGAGCCAATACAGGCAATGGAGTACTCAGTAACTTCCCCCTCTCCATATTGAAACAACCAAGCATCTGACAAACATCACCAATGACAAAATATGAAGAGGGGAGAGGAGAAGAGTGGAGATGAGGAGAGAGGGCACAGCTAGAGAGCACACCACAAATGACTAACTGTACACTAGAATTAGTTGAAAAAATAGAATATATACAAACCCTTTTAGGGTTAGGGTTAGGGGATCTAACCCTTTCCTTTATAGCACTCTATAAGGTTAGTGCTATGCACATATGATCACGTGATGGTGCTATGCACACATGATCACATGATGTTGAGCGTGAACTCTCAACACCTTCCCTCAAGATCAACATCATGAAGTAGGCCTTCCCTCAAGATGATGATTCTGGGGAATCGAAGAAGGACTGAGCATTACATTCCATCACACCCCTTTAATGGGAATGTCCTTCCTCTGCATCAAACCAAGAGCTAGTCGGTGTTTCTCGAATAGCTCTTTACCGAGTGGTTTGGTAAAGATGTCTGCAACATTTTCTTTGCTATCACAATGCTGCAGTGTGATGTCACCAAGTAACACTCTTTCTCTGATGAAGTGCTCTCTGACATCAATGTGCTTTGTTCTGGAGTGATATACTGGATTTTTGGCCAATGCTTGAGCCGATTGATTATCACAGTATATTGTTGTTGGCTTTGACTCATCAAAGTAATCTGTTTCTGACAATAGTCTTCTGAGCCATATAGCCTCACATGCACCTGTAGTGAGTGCTCTATATTCTGCTTCAGTCGAAGACAAAGAAACAGTTGGCTGTTTGTTTGACAACCATGATATAGCACCTTGACCAAGGAAAAATGCATATCCCTGTGTCGATCTCCTGGTCTCATGATCTCCAGCATAGTCACTGTCACAGTATCCATGCAACCGTGGATGACTTCCTCTGTATTCTATCCCAAATTGTCTTGTACCTTTGATGTATCTCAAGACTCTTTTGGCTGCATTCCAGTGAGACTGTTTTGGATTTGCCATAAACTGTGCTAGTGAGCTTACTGCATAATAAATATCTGGCCGTGTGATTGTCAGATATATAAGAGATCCAATGAGTTGCCTGTAGTATCTGTCATTGACTGTAGGCTTTTCTGAATCTTTAGTAAGTTTCAAACTCTGTTCCATGGGAGTGGCTGCAATCTTGCAATCTGCCATATGAAACTTCTTCAGGAGACTGTCAACATATTTGAGCTGACTCATGAATGTGCTATCTGAATCTCTCCAGAACTCAATTCCAAGACAATAGTGCATAAGTCCAAGATCTTTCATGTCGAACTCTGCAGATAAGTCTTGTTTTAGCTTTCGGATGAAGCTATCCTTGCTTCTTGTCACAATCAGATCATCTACGTACAAAAGTGCAATAGTAATATCTTCCCCTTGAACTTTGTAGTAGAGAGTATGATCTGCATTGGACTTCATGTATCCCAGATCAGCAAAATACTTGTCAATTCTGCTGTACCAACTTCTGGGTGCTTGCTTTAAGCCATAGAGACTTTTCTTGAGATGGCAAACCTTGTTCTCCTGTCCTGGTTCAACATAACCGGCTGGTTGTTGCATGTAGACTTCCTCGTCTAGATAACCATTGAGAAATGCATTCTTGACATCGAGCTGATACACATTCCATGCACTGAGTGTCGCTAGTGATATCAAGAACCGTATGGAATCCATCTTTGCTACTGGAGCATAAGTCTCATCATAATCTTGGCCATATTGTTGTGCAAATCCTTTTGCAACTAATCTGGCTTTGTATCTCTGAATACTGCCATCTGGATTGTACTTCACTTTGTATACCCATTTGTTGGCTATGGCCTTCTTTCCTGGTGGAAGGTCGCATAATTCCCAAGTGTTATTTTTATACAAAGCATCCATTTCCTCATTCATTGCAGTTTGCCATTCTGGCTTATCTACTGCGTCTTCGAAGTACACTGGCTCTTCTGTAGCCATGATGGTAGTCATAAGAGCATAGTTGGTGGTTTCCACCTGAATTGCTTTGCCTTTCTGAGCATATGTCAATCTGGCTGGTGGTCTGCTTTCCCTAGTAGACCGTCTGAGTTGCTGTGGCACTGCTTGGGGTGTTGCTGGCAATTCTTGCTCTTCTTCATCAACCTGTTCTGTAGATGACTGGGAAGTCGATGCTTCTATCTCCTGTGTAGGTGAGGTTTTCCATTCTGATTCCTCATCGAAGATTACATCTCTGGAGATAATGACTTTGCGGTTGATGGGATCATACAATTTGTATGCTTTACTTTCTTCACTGTAGCCAACCATGATGCATTTGCGTGACTTCGCATCCAATTTCCTGCGATGATCATCATGTATGTGGGCATATGCTATGCAACCAAATATGCGGAGATGCCCAATGCGTGGCTTGTGTCCAGTGAATGCTTCATAAGGAGTCATTCCTTGTATCGGTTCGGTAGGAAGCCGATTAAGCAAGTAGTTAGCTGTAGCTATTGCTTCTGCCCAATACTGATTCGGAAGATGCTTTTCACTAAGCATTGCTCTAGCACTGTCTGCTAAAGTCCCATTCTTCCTTTCAGCTATTGCATTTTGCTGAGGAGTATCTGCACATGTGAATTGTCTTCGAATGCCGTGATTTTTGCAAAAGTTCATGAAGGCTGAAGACATGTATTCACCTCCTCTGTCTGATCTCATGACCTTGATTTTTCTGCCTGTTTGGTTTTCTACCATGGCTTTAAATTCTTGAAATCTGGCAAACACTTCAGATTTCTCTTTCAGAAAGTAGACCCAACAATATCTGCTGTAGTCGTCGATGAAGGTCAAGTAATAAAGTGAACCATTGATGCTGCGGGTCTGGCTGGGCATAACCCCATACATCTGTATGAATTAAATCAAGAATACCTCGTGCACGAGAGGTACTTCTGACAAAGTTGGTTCGCTTTTGTTTGCCGAAGCAGCATGCTTCACAAACCTTTCCAAGAAACTGTAGCTTCGGAATCCCAATTGCCATATTTTGATTCCTTAGATCTAACAAGTACTTGAAGTTGACATGACCATATCTCTTATGCCATTTTGCAGATAGTGGCATCTGTTGCATTTGAGCTGACATGGCATGTTTATCTGGTACGGTAGCTAGCATCCTGTACAAGCGTCCTTCTTTGACACCTTTTGCTACTAGCTGACCTCTTTTGGATTTGTCTCTGATAGTGCATTCATCACCGTCGAAGATGACTTTGTAGTTGTGTTTCGTCATTTGACCTACTGACAAAAGGTTCTTACTGAGCTTCGGAACATAGAGCACATCTTTGACTAATCCTTTTGTACCAGTGAAATTGTTCATAGGGATAACACCTGTCCCTTGAACCGGATTCGGTGTATTGTCTGCTGTATAGATGACATTCTTTTGTCCTTCTAATGGCTTCATTTCTGTGAACCATTCCTGATGATTTGTCATATGAGATGATGCACCGCTGTCGATGTACCAAGGATCCTGTTCCACTTGGTCGACTTGATAACTGAAATCTTCTTTGGGATTGAAATCAGTGTCTAGGTGCATTGTATCAGTCTGATGCAATTGCTCACTTGCAAGAAACATATTGCCATGTTCATTTGCAAAATGACTGTGACTAGAATGTCCACCACGATGATTTCCTCTTCCTCGGGAATTCCCTCGATTACTGCTGGATTGACCGCCTTGGTCATACTGCTTCTTGCGGCAATCTCTTTCATAGTGTCCAAACTTGTGACAATAGTTGCATTGAATGTTTGCCACATTGGTGGATGCATTCCCTCGTCCTTGGAATCTTCCTCTGTTGGAATGATTTCCTCTTTGCTGATTTTGATGTTGCTGAGGATGCTGCTGATGCTGATGCTGATTCTGACTTTGATTTTGACCACTTTTCTGATATGATCTACCTCTGTTTCTGCCTTTGCCTCTGCTTCTGTCTGAAGCGGTGAATGCCTGATCATTAGAATGACCTTTACGTGCTTGAATGGCCTGAGTCCTGAGTTCTTCACCAAGTAGAACTGACTGAAGTTCTTCCAGTGTTGGAATTTGCCGTTGGATGGCAATACTCTGGACCAGATTCTCATATCCTTCTCCTAGTCCATTCAGGATTACTTGAACCATTTCTGCGGGATTCATAGTTTCTCCTGCTGCTGCAAGTTGATTGTTGTAGTCTTTGATGCGGAGTACATAAGCATGACCGGTTTCATTGCTATTGCGGAAACTCTGGTTGATCTGGTTTCTCAAGGTGAGAATCCTGGATGTGTTCTTGGACTCGTAGAGAGCTGCGAACATATCCCATGCTTCTTTTGATGTCTTGACTGTGTTGAGCTGTGCTAGCATGACATCTTGCACATTCTGCTTGATCAGGTGATAGGCATACTTGTCTTTCTTATCCCATTCTGCTTGAGCTCGGGCAATGGCAGGATCTGCTACTGATGCGGAAACTGTTTGTGTAGATGTAGATCCCGATGTAGATCCCGTTGCTGGTGCTGTGACAACAGATGGAGTAGAGCTACTAGTGGCTGGATCGGCCAATGGTCTAGGTATGGATCCATCAACATACTCCCATTTGTCCTGAAGCACAAGAATGGTCTCCATTCGGTATTTCCATGTACCGTAATTGGAGTTGTCTAACTTAGCAGATGCCTCCAGATTGAGGTTGCTAGTCGACATGGTGCAAACAATGTACTCAAAAGTGTCCTGAAAAAACTCTGTATGAATCAACTGCAAATATACTGAAGATGCCAAGTGAAATCTCTGTACCGTCGGTGAAGATAGAACTGCAGTAAATAAGATCTGACCTGTGTTACAAGGCTTGTGGCAATGATGCCGAGAATAGCCAAGAGGCTTTACAAGGCTGAAAAATGATGTGCACGATGCCGTGAGATAGCCAAATAGGCTTTACAATGGTGGCATGTGTGTGTGAAATCAAGTGCTATCTGCCCACTGAATCAATCTGCAATGCCTCTGAACTCTGAAGTCTGCTCACTGAACTGATGAACGAAAGGTTTCAGGTAATGTAATGATGTGAAATCGGATGTGAGCATATGGATTGACTCCGAGTAGGTACTAGTCGGGAATTTCGGGCATGGCTTAGATTGGCAACTTGGGGAATTCAAAGCGTCCCCTCTATGGCGATCTAGTCTACTCTGATCTAGATCTAAACCAACCATCGATCGATGAAAGAACAGCAAATAATTCCTTTTCCTTTGTTCTTTTTAAGTGCTGGGTCAGATGCGTCGATGTAGAGGCAAATGTGCGTGAAGGAAGTGGTTTTGTCGGCGAGGCTCAAATGTGAGTGTAACTTGCGCCGAAATGTGTGCGTGATGTAACGAGCGCATAGAGCACGAAAAATCGAGCGACTTTCCTTTTTGGAGCACCCTCAAATTCTTCCTGGATCAAGAGATATGACTTGATCTAGGTGGAGGGGCAAAAGGAGTGCAAATGGTGCTCAATGATGATGTGTCACTGTGAGTCACATGCAGTGATGATGTGGCACTGTGCTTAGCAAGAGGTGTGCCAGTGAAGCTCTGTGCTGAGGTGGCAGTGCTGAGGTGTCACTGATGACGTGGCAATGATGACGTGGCACAGATGACGTGGCACAAGTGACGTGGCAGATGACGTGGCAGATGACGTGGCACAGATGACGTGGCCAGATGACATGGCAGATGACGTGGCACAGATGACGTGGCCAGATGACATGTCACTGATGATGTGGCAGGTGACGTGGCTGATGACGTGTCACTGATGACGTGGTAGGTGACGTGGCAGTCGGTGCTGACGTGGCAGTCGGTGATGACGTGGCAATCGGTGCTGACGTGGCAGTCGGTGCTGACGTGGCAGTCGGTGATGACGTGGCAGTCGGAGATAAGGGTTGCCACGTGGCAAAACGCTATCTGCCACGTGTCAAAACGTGAGGCATCGGAATCTACCCAAGATTCTGACGGAATCTTGGAGATTCCGTCGTCTTCTCCGTTGATGGAGGCGGCCGGGCACTGATCGTTAAGGTGCCTTCGGAGGTCGTCCGTTGGCTGGCTGTAGTTCCGAAGCAACAACACCTTCCCTGCGGTCCGTCAATGGATTGCCTCAGCTAATAGCGCTTGATTTACACAGTTCGAGCGACGAACAATCCTTCTCGTGATCCTTTGCTGCAGATTTCTGCTTTCGACGCTCGTGACTGCGATATTCACCCGAAACACCGCCTATGGAAGACTTGTCTGCGACAGACGTATGCTTACCTTGCGGCCACAGACTTCGTGCGCCACAGATGAGGCTATGCTTGTCTTTGGCTATTGGCGCGCATGAGCGCGAGCTTCCGATCTCCTCGAGCAGCAGCACTAGACCGTATTGAGTCTCTATTGCAGCTACATGAATTTAAAGAGCCGATTCAATAGCATGAACCATTGGAGCGGGCGATTGTTTTTGATATTGATGATTGCGTTGAAGCTTGCGGCGGCTACCTTCGTGTGAGGCATTGAGCGCTTGGAGACCTTGGAGCGTGTTGGAGATGGCGACTAGAGCCTTGAGTTCCGGAGAAGGAAGCTATCGTTGCTATTGTACTTGCATGTAGTGCCATAAAAGAATTCGATGCTCTGGATAGACCTTTGGCGCAGAAGGGTATGTTGGAGCCTTTGAACTCTCTCCCTCTCTCAAGGATGGAATTCTCTCAAGCAAGAAGAAGAGGAATCTCTCTCTCTCTCATAAGATTATGAAGAACTCTCCCTATTTTTCTCACAAACATAATGGATGGACAATCTCTCTCTCACTCATAATGGAAGTCCTCACAAAGAATGAACGGAATGAATAACTCTCAAAGGAGATGACGGAAATCTTCTTTCAATGGACGGAAATTCTCTCAACGGCAGTGAACGGAAGAATCTCACAATCACTCAAGAGAACTCTCAATCTCACAATCTCTCTCACACTCTCAAGAAACTCAATGTCTCAACGGAAGACAAGGGAGCTCTGATACCATGACAAAATATGAAGAGGGGAGAGGAGAAGAGTGGAGATGAGGAGAGAGGGCACAGCTAGAGAGCACACCACAAATGACTAACTGTACACTAGAATTAGTTGAAAAAATAGAATATATACAAACCCTTTTAGGGTTAGGGTTAGGGGATCTAACCCTTTCCTTTATAGCACTCTATAAGGTTAGTGCTATGCACATATGATCACGCGATGGTGCTATGCACACATGATCACATGATGTTGAGCGTGAACTCTCAACAACCAAGACCATGCAGCTCCCACTGCAAAGCATCCCTATCCATAAGGAACCATATGGCAAGTAACCTCAGAAGGATAGCAACCTCCTGAATACTGAGACCATAACCTGTCTCACTGCGCATCACATCCTGAGCTGTCATAACGGTATCAAACCTATGAAGCCAAGCTCGAGGGGATTGCTTCTGGCCATGGAGGCACTTACGAAGCAAACATATCAATGATTCTTGCCCATGCGCAATATGACCTGAGTCAATAACTGCAGAAACTGCATCTGTCCTAGCATAACCAGCCAATGGATCATACCGGGCATCATTAGCCAAGGTATCCTCCTCACCATGCATAGCCTCATCCTCATCTGCAAGAGGCACTCGCATCCTGGGAGTAAATTGTAACTGTCCATAGAAGATGCATCAACAATATCCATAGGAGTATAAACCTCTGGAATACTCAAGACTCACTCAAGACATCTGACCGTCTCTGACCAAAATCAGGAAGTAATCGTGGTTGTCCCCACTTTACAACCTGCTCACCGTGGGAAAAACCTCCCACTCCAAGGGATATGGGCTGCCCCTGCAAAAAATTCGGAGGTATCAATGCACTTACACCCTCCTGAAACACCACTCTCCTGCTATCCACAGTCCTGGGCTGTCTAAACATAGCATCCTCTCTAAAATAGACATTATGGCTGCGTATCAACTCTCTAGTTGAAGAATCCCATAACCTGTAGTCCTCACTGGACTCACTATATCCAAGGAAGATACACCTCCTCGATCGGGAACCATGAGCATAAGCCTCGCAGCCAAACACACGTAAATGCTTATAACATGGTGCCTTGCCTGTCAAGAAGTCAAATGGTACTCTACCATTCAGAGATCTCCTGGGTGACCTTAAGCAAGTATGCAGCTGTCTTACATGCCTCAGCCCAATAGCATTCGGTAAGACCTGCATATCGTAGCATGCTACCAATCCTATCCAATAGAATCCGATTCATGCCTTTTGCTAAGGCATCGTGAGTAGAAAGATGAGGAGTGGTCAACACCCTCCTGATACCAAGTGTATCACATAGATGCTGAAATCTAGAAGAGGTAAACTCTGCATCGCCATCAGTCATCAAGCTCAATAGCTTCTTTCCTGACTGATTTTTAGCATTACCCAAGAAGCGCTGAAATGTATCATATACATCATGCTTCTGCCGAATCGGATATACCCATATGTACTTTGTAGCAGCATCAATAAATGTCACAAAGTAAGAGGCGCCACCCAGTGAAACGGTAGGCATAGGCCCACAAACTGCACTATGAACCAACTGCAATGGCTCAAGATACCTCTCACTGACTGTCTTCCTCACAAAGGAGGATCCTAACTGCTGACCATCATCATAATCATGACATAAAATTTGAGAGACATCCATAATAGGAATGTATCTCAATGTTGTAAGGGCTTCCATACCTGCAGTAGACATATGTCCAAGTCTGGCATACCATAAACTAGCTGATGGCTGCTTACTAATCATAAGCATCTTATTCTGGACACCTGATACATGCAATGCATAAGAGAATCCAACCCGTGATTCCCTAGCCATAACCAGATTGCCTCTAGCAATCTTCCATGCATGATCACCCAAAGAGACATGATAACCTGCCTCAACCAACTGTCCAGTACTGATCTTGCTCATAGCAAGTCCTGGTATATGTCTAACCCTCTGTAGAACAAGAATAGAGCCACTAGGCATAACAAGGTGGATATCCCCATAACCATAGACATCCATAGAATGATCAATGCCCATCAAACCACTCTCCACAATGCATTCCTGATATGCACTGAACCATGACCTATGAGGGGTCATATGACATGAAGCACATGGATCTAACATCCAATCACCAAGAATGGGTACATCAGTGGCCAAGAAGGAGGTGTCAGACATAGACAAAAGAATGCCTTCATCAAACCCTGGCATCCACGCCTTGAAGCTCAACATGCTTCTTCTCCTTCTTCCTGTCATTCTTAACCTTGCTCTTCTTCTTGTATTTTCTCAGCCATTTCCAGCAATACTTTTTCATGTGGCCATACTTTCCACAATAGAAACATCTAACACAAGTCCAAGAGCTAGACTTGCTCCTGGAATTCCCCGTTGAACATGACCTGTTTCTACCAATTGATCAACCTTTGGAGTGCATATCAAGGCTGTATTTCAGCCCATCAGGACATTTCAGCCCATATACATGCAGTAAATGCATTTTGGGGACTCTTGAAAGGCATTTTTTATTCTCTGGTATGCAATTTCCAAAAAGCGGTTTATGCATTGGATGCCACAGTATATGCAAGTATTTTGCTCAGAAATTGGATGTTCAATATCTGGTTATGCTTTGAAGCCCACGAGAAAATGATTGATATTCTTGACTGACAGGTCATTGAATAGTTGCTACTGTTTTTTTTATTTAAAAAAAATGATAGAACGGTCATTTTCAGGACTGAATATCTCTTTCCTGGTGCAGAATTGCACTTTGTGCTGAACTGGAAAGTTGTAGTTCACTGAACATACTACAACTTTGCTTTTGGAAGTAAGTTGATCCGGTATAAGCTGCAGGAGTTACAGCCTCTGCAATACCACAAAAAGTTGCAGTCTACTGTCAATTTGTGACCAATGTGTAGGAAGCTATTTTTCAGGTGAGAATATTTGAGAATACACAAGGATTTGGCTCTTGAGATCAACTGATAAGTTGTAGATCTTTCTACCAGCTACAACTTTGCTGTCTACAGCTTTGGCATCCGGTCTTTCAGTGAAAAGATATCGCTGTTCAAAAACAGGGACAGCGTGTTATTTTGCCCAAAGTGGCTGTGAGGTATTGTTGTAGAAATTTCTCTTGCACAACAGTGAATTGGGAACTCACAGTAAATTACAGAAAGTGATTGGAATCTCACTTCAGTCCAAGGGCATTATTGGCATTTTGGCAAGTCACTTTGGCACATTTGGCAAGTGGTGAATGCTTGATTTTGTTGCCAAAGGGTTGCACACTTGAGGTGATGCATTGGTGATGCAGTAAATGCCATTTCAATGCATTATGGATTTATATTGGTGGATGCCGCACTGATGTTTATGGATAGTTGAGCTGGGCTCCTATTGCCATTGGTTAAGCAGACATTGCTCATTTGGTTCAGTGCATCTCTTACTTGGATTGCCAGGCATTGGCAGGTTACTGGGCTGCATATATTCTTGTTTATGCCTCTTTATGGCTGAGTGCTTTTGAGCATTGGATCAGCCAATTTATTTGGAGACCTGATTGGTCTAGAAAACACTATATTTTTTTTGTCATTTGGGTTGCCTATTGCACTATACTGCTCTTTGGTTGTGACCTATTGTGCCACAGATATGGCATCTATAGCTGGTAGTGCCCTCTTTGATATTGAGAGGTTGGATGGATCAAACTTTCAGTATTGGAAAGAGCAGATTTATGATGTGTTAGTGCAGAAGAGGCAGCATAAGCCCATTCAATGCAAAGGTGTCAAGCCTAATAGCATTAAATAGAGTGATTGGGATGACATGGATGAGTAGTTGTGGGAGAGGAGAGCACACACAAAGGAATACGGAGACACCAAAAGTGGTGGAGCAAAAGCTACTCCAGCTTATTCCTCTATCATATATATATGAGTATACATGGGCATTGTACAAGTGGGTGGGCACACTACCCTTTACCCCAACAATCAAAGACATCTTTTCTATGTCTAGATCATTTTGATGATCCATTTTGAATCTTGGACATTTTGTACTTCATCTTTATCCTATAGTTTTCTAAGCTGCAATGAAGCTTCATCATGAGGATTAGGAACACCATAAAGGTGTTGAAGTTGTTGCACCTTTAGATTATATTGCTTGCCAAATTTCTTTGATCCCTTGCCACCCTTCTTTGTCACCACCATTATTTTCTTAGTTGTAGGAGGAACATCCTCTGTCGGGCAGGCTTCTCAAACACATGGTTCTCTCCAAAAGTTTGTTTGATCAACGTAACTACAAAACACATAAACAAATTTGAAATATTTAAAATATAATATCAAGAACATCAAATGCAAAAAGAATGACAAGCTAATCTCAATACGTTGAATGATTTAAGGAAATTTTACATTTTTCTTTACACAAAGGCTTCTACCTAAATAACATTGAATTATAATGAAATTCAAATTGACCTTCCACATGCAAAAATTTATGATGATGCTAATAACTAAAAAAAGACTTTGGATTTTTTTCCCAAAACAATTTGAAGATTTTTATATTAACAATAGATCAGAAGCCAAAAATCTCACAAAAATGCAAAGTTAGGATCCAAAAATATTAAAAAGATGATTTAAAATCCATTTTTTCTATATGCACGAATAGTAGAAAACTTGATATTTTGAAGCATGAGCATAGCAATATTAGTAAGAATAATCTCAATAGAAATAAATTTATTTGAAATCCAATGTAAATTTTTATAGAAAATATGCCAAGTTGATGAAATCATGGAGGATGCAATTACTAAATCCAAAAGAAAAAAACTTTATTCCCTTTTCCACTCAATTCAAGATGGAATGGAAGCTTGTTGACTAAGCATAAGTCCAAATGATAATGCCATCACCCAGGCTATAGTCCAATTGATGATATGATTGACTAGTCAACCCTCTCCCTCTACCACTACCCCTACCCTACCCATCTCTCTCTCTCTCTCTCTCTCTCTCTCTCTCTCTCTCTCTCTCTCTCTCTCTCTCTCTCTCTCTCTCGCATCGATCGGATTAGTCGATGATATCACCGACTAGGCAAACCACTCGATCAATGATATCATTTATCAAGCTCTTTGATATCATTGATTAACATTGAATTATACTTAAAATTAAATTGAGATTCCACATGCAACCTCCATGCAACAACATATGATGATGCTAATCATTGAAACAAGACTTTTGATTTTTTTCCCAAAAATAATTTGAATATTGTTATATAAACAATAGATTGGAAGCCAAAAATCTTACAAAAATGCAAAACTAGGATCCAAAAACACCCAATGTTTTTTTTCTATATGCACGAATATTAGAAAATCTTGTATTTTGAAGTAAAGCATAGCAATATTAGTAAGATTTTGTTCAAAAAAAGCAATAATGTTTTCAATTTTAGTGTAAATTATAATAGACAACATGCTAAGTCAATGAAATCATCAAGGAAGCATGTGACTAAATCCAAATGGAAAAATAGTTATTCCCTTTCCCACTCAATTCAAGATGGATATGGTTACTTGCCAAAGCATACATCCGATTGATGATACCATTGCCCACACTATAGTCTAGTTGATGATATCATCAACACTTCAACCTTCTCCCTCTCTTGTGCTTCTCCCTCACTGTGTGTGTGTGTGTGTGCCTGTGTATGTGTTGTTATGGATAAATTTGACCAAGGTAAAAGGCATAAATATGTGTGTGTGCTTGTATGTAAGGCAATAGTATAATAAAATATGGTGTGCATAGGGACCAGGGTTGAGGTGGCAGGGCATGACCATGTGCCACCCTTCCACATAAGAGGACCCATAAGGTGTGTTGTACATAATCCATGGTAGTTATATTATAAAATGGTAAGGTGGCATGGTTCCTCCATGTGCCACCCCTCCACCTAGGCAGTCCCATGCATGCATTTAGTGAGACATGGCCCAAGGACCACGGGAGAAGTAATATAAAATAGGTGGAGATGGATATTATATTGGATTATTCCCTTCATGTAGGATAGGCCCATGTGGGGGGGGTGAAGATAGTCCAAGAGTGCAAGTTAAATAATGGGGAAGTAGGATGAGGTGGCAAGTCTTCTTGTGCCAACCCTCCACTTGTCCTCCTAGATGTTTAAATGTATTATAAAATTGGGGAGGAGACCAAGGGAGTATCTTAGACTTGGGATATGGGGTTTGATTTATGTGGAAAAATGAGGCAAAGGGTTGTCGCACACAATTGAGAGTGTGTACCCACCTAGCCCACATGGGAGACTCTTCCACACACACCATGCATGTGGGAGGATGCATTTATTGGGAGAGACCCCCTCTCTTGGCTATAAAAGGAGGGGGCTATTCCTTGATGTAACATGCTCATTCTTTGTAAAGCCACCTAGCTAGTACTTTGATTTCCCCCCATCCTTCCTTTCAAATAAAGCTTGACTCTCTTTCCTTGATGTCTCCATCTCTACATTCCACCTCCCATTATGTACATGCTCCTCTTCCCCCTCTTCCTTCCCCCTTGTGCCATAGTCCCCCTCTTCATTCCCACCCTTCTTAATCCCTTTTCCCCACCTATGTTAACGCTTCTCCCCACATGTTCCCTTTTCCTCCATGGCCCTTGAGCATCGCCATGCCTAGCATCTAGCCTCATGCCTTGATTTCTTTTCTAGATAATAGAATTGGTGTGGCTGTTGGGATCGAAATCTCCACGGCTAGTGGTGTAAAATTCGTTACTCCTATGGTAGGTGTAGTTCTGCAGCACCTTTTGTGTGTGGTTCTCTGCTTCTACGCCTCCAATCTGCGTGTCTTCTGCTCACAGTTCTCCATCTCTGCGGATGTAAAACTTCTCAGTTTCTATGCCTTCAGCCTATGGTTCTTGCACAACTTTTGGGTTTTTGCACATCTTCTGTGCGATGCCATGCATCTTCTGGTCAACCTCGCTTGCAAAACTGCTCCTACGCATCTTATGTGCAGTGCCACACAAAATTGCTCCTACGCATCTGCAATAGACCTCGCACCTCCCCCCTCTATCTTCTTCTTCTTCTCTTGGGGGTGCGCATCTTCTGGGTTCCTGTGCGTCTTCTGTGCAGTGCCACATGTCTTCTCGTTGACCGCGCCTCCAAAATTGCTCTTGCACATCTTCTGTGCGGCGCCATGCAAAACTGCTCTTGCGCATCTGCAACAAACCTCGTGCCCCCCCCGCCCCTCTATCTTCTTCTCTTTCTCTTCTCTTCTCCTCTCCTCTCCTCTCCTCTCCTCTCCTCTCTTTTTAATAAGGAGTGGGAATGGAACCCAAGACCTTCCCATTCACAAAAGGAAGACTTACCAATGGGCCAGCAAATAGGAAGTGATGAAAGTGTAATGATATTGCTTATATGGTGAAATCTCATGAACTGTAACTCTCTAACCATAGGGAGTTTCCTCTTGTTGTAACAAGCAAAAGTACTTCATTTCATGTGCTCTATACTAGATCACAGATTCTGAACTTTTTCAAGTTCACTCCTTGGACGCACGCCACACAAGGAGGGTGGATATTTATGTCACTTCTCGACGAGTTCAAGGATTTGGTACTTGGTCCTTTGCTCATTACGACTACCAATTGGCGAGATCTCTTTCTTGATCTTCATGTCGATCTTCAACAACTGATTGTACAATGCATTGCTCAAGGAGACGACGGGTGGGATGATACACTGTGGATGATTCAAGGTGAAGAACTAGTGATACATTGGGATGACTTTGATTTCAATTCTACTCATTGTGCAGTGATCGAGCTACTTGCTGCATCGTAGGTAATTAAAAGGGTGACATTCTTCGAAGGGTGGGATGTCCCCTAAGCTTGGGGGGAGATTTGGCGCATCTGCTTATTAATTCCTATGGATAAGCTCGTCTTGAATGATTTGTTCCTGATCTCACTACAAAGGTTTCTAGGGCTCGGCTATGGTTGGTAATGTTTCGACCAAGGAATCCCTTTGTACCTAATCAACCCTTTGTGCCTCATTTTGAGCTTCAAGTTGTAATTCTTTTTGGTCTAAAGATAAACTATCAACAAAGGATTGCAAGTTTATTTGGTGCTGAACGTCTTGCTCAAGTATTGAATTATCCCCACCCTCTCCTTCCACCTATTTTGGACTACCGAGAAACCTGGGATGTCAGGATTTTAGTCTTGGTGTAATGACATCTTGGATTCTTCAATTTTACGGAGCAAACAAACCTTCAACCAAGGCTACTGGTGTGGGTGTGAAGCTCACTTCATTGGGGGGTGAAGTGTATTGTTATAGCAAGACTGCACTTGCAAGTACTTGCAACCAAGCGGAGTAGTTGGCACTCTTTTTTGGGCTACAAAAGGCGCAAGAACATCGCATCAAGCAACTTAAGGTGTAAGGAGATTCTCAACTCGTGTGTGAACAAGTTAGTGGAAGGTGGAAGGTGCGGAGCGAAGGCTTGGTTCCATGACATCAACAAGCATTGGAACTTTGCCAACAATTTGACGAGGTAAAAATTCAGCATATTTCTCAAAATTTAATTGCTGATTTCTTGGCACGAGAAGCTTGTACTTCAATCACGCATGGAGTGAGTGGAAGCACCGCCCTAACAAAGCCGCAAGCCACAAATGAGGGTGATCATTTGTAAGAAATGCAAAGGTTGTGGTCATCATGAAACTAAGTGTTGTGCATATTTGATACGAGTTTACCGACTTTGGAACATCATCAGAAAGGTCCTTAAGGACATTGCTCAAAAGAAGGATGCCAGACCGCACACCCCTTGAAGAAATAGCGTGGTGACTACGAGAACTAGAAGAAGCTAAATTTGATGTGCAAGCTCTCCAACTATTGACATTTGTCATGGCATTCTTATTTGCCTTGATGAACAACCTCATGCAGCACTGTGTCTCTAACCCTCACTTGTAAAGATGGATGCAATATCATGAGGGTTAGTCCTTTTAAGATTGTCTATGAGCTATTCTATGCTGAAGATTCTCCCCGTGTAGTATTTCACAATACACCCACCGGTCACACCTTACCCTGCCTATGTGTGCTTTGTGGATGTATCTTCACCTGATTTTCAATTCAAGCTACCTTTTTCCATTGTTTGCCAATAGATAAGCCTCATTTTATCTCTCTTTTTTCCATTTTCCAAGCATGGCTGACATTCCGGTGTTCTATGGACGGGTTGAAGAAAATCCAAATGAGTATCTTGTGGCCTTCAAGCGCCGTTGTGTTTCTCTCAACTTTCTTACTGAAGATAGATGGTAGTTGGTTCTTCCCACATTTCTAGAGGGTTTGGTTGGCTCAAGTGTGGTATGAGAAGTAGGTCGAAGATGTTCGCCAAAGTTGGCCAAGGTTGACAGCAGCGATGATTGAGTATTTTGGCAAAGAAGAGGAGTCGGAGAATGTGTACATGCAGGTGGCAAACCTGAAGCAGTCAGAAGGTGAGACGGTGCGTCGATATGTGGATCGAGCGGTCGTGCTCTTGGACCGTTTAATTGCCACACAAGAGGACAATGCTGGATTCAGAGCTGGAATGACTCAGCATGTGCTGGGCTACCTTGTAGCAGGAGCAAGTGATGAATTGTGCCTCAAGCTTAAATGGGAGAATTCAGAAACCATGGTGCTAGCACATGAGATTGCTCAAAAGTTTAATAAAGTTCAGTCTGACCCCGCTTCAAAGAAGATGGTTGCCCTTCCGCAACCCCCTCAATTCTTGCAACAACAACCTAGGGGTTCCAACTCTTGGGCATACCCCCACCCCCCATCAGGGATGTATCCACTACCTCCACCTCAAATGTATGGTCCTCCCTTAGATGCTTATCCTCAACAAGGAGTATATCCTCAACCTCCGCTTGGAAGATTTCCCCAGTCTTGCCCACAAGCCCCCCTCCTTCCTACTCCCCCGTCCCCTCCTGCTAAAGAACCCAGAGTCAATGACCTAGGCAAGGCCCTGAACGATCTTTGGCTTGAGGTGGTAGGCATAAGAAATCAAGCCAATTGCCCTCCAAGAGAACGTGCCAATGTTGTGTGCTACGAGTGCCACCAGAAGGGTCATTATCGCACCAAATGTCCCAATATTCCACGGGTGAATCTTGTAAGTGAATCAAACACTGAGGATTCTGATGTAGAGGTCCTTGACCTCAGGAAGAGAAGTCATACCACCTCGGACCCCTCTCCAAACCGGGTCGCCCCAGGAAGAAGGTGCCCTTCTTAGAGCCCTCAGATGCTGAGATGGCAGACCCACCAACAATGGAGAAGACTAAAAATCTTGTAGGAGTAAGTGGTCGGCCTCGGATTTTCCTATCGACTCAGGTAAGAAGACTATTCGGTCATTTAGGACCTTGCTCATCGGTGGTCTTTGAGCATCACGCTTCCTCAACTAATAGCATTAAGCCCTAAGGTGAGACATGCTCCTTATTTGGGGGTCTTCTTAGAGGTGTTTTTAGATGATTTTTGTATATTCTCGGCATGGAAGGAGCACGTCATGAAGGTTAGGTTGGCCTTCCAAAGGGTCAATGATGCAAATGGCAGGCTCAACCCTGAAAAATGCACCATTGGAGCCACTCAAGGGAGGTTACTGGGACATATTGTCTCATCCGAGGGCATCAAGCCTCACCTCAAGAAGGTGGAAGCTATTCTCAAGCTCTCCCTGCCAATAACCAAACGTCAGGTACGCTCATTTGTCAATCTAGCAGGCTACTATCGCCACTTCATTGATCAATATGCTACTTTGACGTGACCCATGACTACGCTATTAAAAGATGGGGTTGATTTCTATTGGGATGAGGATTGTGATCATGGGTTTGTACAAATCGAGAGTGCTCTGGCTTTAGAACCCATTCTGCGCAATCCTAATTGGTCAAAGACCTTCTATATTAATCTTGGGTTTGGTGAGCACACTCTGGTGGGTATTCTTCTCCAGCAAGGGGAGGATCGGTTCATGTATCCTATTCGATTTGCTTCTCGAAACTGAATGATGCTACTCTGAGGCTGACAAGCATGCCTTGTCTTTGGTGTTTTGCATTGAGAAATTTAAGCATTATGTGGCTGGAAAGTCCTTCATTATAATCTCTAGCAATGGTTTTGCAAAGCAGGTTCTTTAATCACCAAATCCCATGGGCCGGTTGGCCAAATGGTTGGCAATTTTATAAGAATATGATTTTTCTTTCAAAATTGTAAAAGGGGGTTGTTCCAACTTGAAGAATTCTTTGATTGATTGAGAGGAGTGCCTAGATGTAACCCTTGTAGCGGCCATAGAAGTTGGGGATCCATGGTTTGGTGGCATCTATAGATTTTTGACCACTTTCTCCTTTCCTCCAAAAAGTACTAGCTATGAGAGAAAGAAGATCCATAGAGATAGTAGATGCTACACTCTCTTTGATGGGGTGTTGTACCATCAAGGCATGGATGGGATACTAAGATGGGCCATTGATGCAGATGAAGTACCTAAGGTATTGAAGCATTATCATGATGGATTTTGTGGAGGCCATTATGCCGGTGACTATAGAGCTAAGAAGATTTTACATGCTAGGTACTATTGGCCGATCTTGTTCAAGGATGTCACTATGTATTGCAAAACTTGTGTCCTGAGCAACATCATCCAGTGATGTCCATCCATCTGTTTCAAAAGTGGGGAATAGATTTTGTTGGTCCCTTGCCCATGACTACCCGCAAAAAGAAGTATCTTTTGGTAGCCACTCAGTATGTCGCTAAGTGGGTTGAAGCTATCGCCCTCCCTGCTGCAAATGGTAAGGCAGTTTCAAATTTCATATTTGAACGTATCTGCATAAGGTTTGGGACACCCATGGAAATAGTATCTGACCATGGGAGTCCATTCTTAAATGAAGTAGTGGAGTTGCTGATGGATCACATGGGTATTGATCATCGCACTTCTAGTATCTATTATCCAGCATCCATGGGACAAACAGAGCGGACCAACGGCCTCCTTTGTAACTCCATGGGAAAAATGGCCACAAGGAACAGGAGCCAGTGGGATCAGAAGGTCACTAAAGCTGTGTGGGCTTACAACATCACCCATAAAAAGTCTACAGGTCACACTCCTTTTGAGTTGATGTACAATACTGAGGCAGTTTTACCACTAGAGATAGAGATTCCGGCCTTGAGATTTTGGCACAAGAACAGAGGATGACAGAAGATGAAATGTAGAGGCCAGGTTGGTATAACTTGAGAAGTTAGATGAAACCCGATGCCTTGCACTACATCAAACAGAGCTCCAAAAGAATCGACAAAAGGCTCACTTGGATGCTAAGATTCTTAAGGGATGGGAAAGACACTTTGCTAAGGGGGATGTTGTGCTATGCTTTGATAACAGATTGGACCACCAAATGGATAAAAAGTTCCTTCCGCTCTGGGCCGGTCCATACAAAGTCATCAGGGAACGTAGCAATGGGTCTGTACAAGTTCAGGAATTGCATGAGCCATATGGCAAGAAGGTGATCAACAAGCGTTATCTCAAGCCCTTCTTTGTGCGTGATGGTCCCAGGCATGGAAACGCTATGCATTCCCTACCTGGGGGGAACTATTATGGATAAATTTGACCAAGGTAAAGGCATAAATGTGTGTGTGCTTGTATGTGTGGCAATAGTATAATAAAACTTCCACGTAAGAGGACCCATAAGGTGTGTTGTACGTAATCCATGGTAGTTATATTATAAAATGGTAAGGTGGCATGGTTCCTCCATGTGCCACCCCTCCATCTAGGCGGTCCCATGCCTGCATTTAGTGAGACATGGCCCAAGGACCATGGGAGAAGTAATATAAAATAGGTGGAGATGGATATTATATTGGATTATTCCCTCCATGTAGGATAGGCCCATGTGGGGGGGTGAAGATAGTCCAAGAGTGCAAGTTAAATAATGGGGTAGTACGATGAGGTGGCAAGACTTCTTGTGCCAACCCTCCACTTGTCCTCCTAGATGCTTGAATGTATTATAAAATTGGGGAGGAGACCAAGGGAGTATCTTAGACTTGGGATATGGGGTTTGATTTATGTGGAAAAATGAGGCAAAGGGTTGTCGCACACAATTGAGAGTGCATACCCACCTAGCCCACATGGGAGACTCTTCCACACACACCATGCATGTGGGAGGATGCATTTATTGGGAGAGACCCCCTCTCTTGGCTATAAAAGAAGGGGGCTATTCCTTGATGTAACATGCTCATTCTTGTAAAGCCACCTAGCTAGTACTTTGATTTCCCCCCATCCTTCCTTTCAAATAAAGCTTGACTCTCTTCCCTTGATGTCTCCATCTCTACATTCCACCTCCCATCATGTACATGCTCCTCTTCCCCCTCTTCCTTCCCCCTTGTGCCATAGTACCCCTCTTCATTCCTACCCCTCTTAATCCCTTTTCCCCACCTATGTTAATGCTTCTCTTCTCACATTCCCTTTTCCTCCATGGCCCTCGAGTGTCACCATGCCTAGCATCTAGCCTCATGCCTTGATTTCTTTTCTAGATAATAGTGTGTGTGTGTGTGTGTGTGTGTGTGTGTGTGTGTGTGTGTGCTGTTATGGATAAGTTTGATCAAGGTAAAAGGCATAAATATGCGTGTGTGCTTGTATGTGTGGTAGTAGTATAATAAAATATGGTGTGCATAGGGCCCACGGTTGAGGTGGCAGGGCATGACCATGTGCCACCCTTCCACGTAAGAGGACCCATAGGTGTGTTGTACATAATCCATGGTAGTAATATTATAAAATGTTAAGGTGGCATGGTTCCTTGATGTGCCACCCTTCCACCTAGGCGGTCCCATGCTTGCATTTAGTGAGACATGGCCCAAGGACCATGGGAGATGTAATATAAAATAGGTGGAGATGGATATTATATTGGATTATTTCCTCCATGTAGGATAGGCCCATGTTGGGGGGGTTTAGATAGTCTGAGAATGCAAGTTAAATAATGGGGAAAGTAGGATGAGATGGCAAGATTCCTTGTGCCAACCCTCCACTTGTCCTCCTAGATGTTTCAATGTATTATAAAATTGAGAAGAGACCAAGGGAGTATCTTAGACTTGGGATATGGGGTTTGATTTATGTGGAAAAATGAGGCAAATGGTTGTCATACACAATTGAGAGTGCGTACCCACCTAGCCCACATGGGAGATTCCTCCACATTCACCATGTATGTGGGAGGATGCATTCATTAGGAGAGACCCCCTCTCTTGGCTATAAAAGGAGGGGGCTATTCCTTGATGTGATACGCTCATTCTTATAAAGCCACCATGCTAGTACCTTGATTTCCCCACTCTCTTCTCTTCCATTGATGTCTCCATCTCTACATTCCACCTCCCATCATGTACATGATCCTCTTCCTCCTCTCCCTTCCTCTTTGTGCCATGGTCTCCCTCTTCATTCCCACCCCTATTGATCCCTTTTCCCCACCCATGTTAATTCTTCTCCCCTTACATTCCCTCTCCCCCATGGCCCTTGAGCGTCGCCATGGCTAGCATCTAGGCTCATGACTTGATTTCTTTTCTAGATAATAGAAATTGGTGTGGCTGTTGGGATTTGAAGTCTCTGCGGCTACTAGTGGCATAAAATCTGTCGACATCTCATATCTAGACACATTTAAGATATATAGTCCTAAGTCATGGTGTTCCTGTCTCCCTACCCTTTGAGAACAAGAAGCAAGGACCATTCCCTAAACTAGTTCCTTGATCTTGAATCAGATGTAATAAGCTTCAAATAGAATTTAGATAGACAAGAACACAAATGTGTGTGTGTGTGTGTGTGTGTGTGTGTGGGTGCATTCGTGTATGAGGTGTGTATGTATGTGGGTATAGGTGCAGGTGTGGATGCATGTGCATGCACGTTTTTGTGTGTGTGTGTGTGTATGTGTGTGTACCATAACCATCCTATCAATGCTCTAGCTCACACCCCCATTCCTTTTTTTTCTTGAAAGTACAAATTCTTACCAAGAATTAAGTACCCAATGATATTTCCCTTATCATGTAGAAGCCACCATCTTATCCAATTACTATCATTAATTTCAAGTGTAAAGAAATTCATTAGGTGTCACGTTGAAGAGATTATATATTCCTAATCTTACATCATCATGGACCCTTCTCTTCCACAAACAAATACAATTCAACTTATTATAGTCAAGTTTCAAAGTGTAGTACATAAGAACCCTAATTCTTCCAAACTTACTTGCTGTTTATTAATCAAAAAACAGGAGGTAGACAAGTCAAATTCTCAAAACCCTCCTTTTTTTTGTGTGGTCACTAAAATTACCAGAATTGTAAGGATATCAAATTACAAGAGTTTTAAAGCTCACATGCTATCTAAATAAGGCCCTAGAACCATAAGAAGCACCAAACCATAAATTTGTCTTCAAGGATCTAAAACTACGCCACAGAACAGTGCCATAGCCTATGTACTAGGAACAGGGTACTCCTTTTTAGTCTTATTTTTCTATCCCAAGACAACAAGATTGTTCAAGGAAGCGTCATAGTTATCCCTTAGACTCCCACCAAAACTTCCATAGGAGTTTCAAGAAAGCCTTGTAGAAAAGATAAGGGGCTCACTTGCCGCCATCCAAAAAAAGCAATTGTAGTTAGTCTAAAATGGGAAGGCAGGCTTCAACACCCATGCACAATTGTTATCCATGTCCATCTCACAAAAGTAATCATAAAACAATCCTAGCAGGTCTTAGTTATGGGACAAGGGTAATTCAAGTAAACAAGGTAACATATTCATGATTAGGTATGCAATAGATTTATTAAGTATCCAGTGTGCTAACTAAATTGCTAGTTTCCAATATAGAAAGCAACGAACTCCATTTATTGCACAAATACTGAATGCCAATCTTATATGTTGGGTACCACTTCCCTACTACTGAGACAATTTAGAACATATTTACTTATTTTGAACAAAACACTATAGGTAAAGTAGTAAGAATTGCTAGACCACAGTCTCCTCCTTTATATGAATAAATGGCCAAAGACATTTTTCAAAACTTAACATATAAAAATATGCACAAATCATTAAGGGTAATGCCTAAAAACTCATAGATCACGGTCCTCACCTTTTTTTTTTTGAACAAATAGTCCTAGAAAATCCCAAACGTCAAGATATATGAGAATAATCTAAACCCAAAAATCTCATAAAAGGAAATATCCCACTGTTTCAAAGTACTATATACCAATTTTACACAAGGATTCCACTATTCTAGTTGAATATTAATCTTCACTTAGATGTTTAGGAAATATAAGGGATTATACGAGGTATCAACTACATAACCACTACTGGGGAGAAAATTCAATTTTTGTATAAAGTCGGGTTCTGAAAAGAGCCCTAAGAACATCAACAATCTGATCCTAGTAGTCAATTAGGCCCTCATAATCTGGTCATATTACATTGTGAATGTTATGACATATGAGATATATCTTAGCTGAGAACCCAATAAAAGGAAGTCTCCTTCAACTTGGACCAAGGATCAGAATATCTATACAAATTGTGAATGATGATACTATAGACATATCGTGTGGTACAATTTCTTATATATACTATGTGCCCACCTTAAACTATTTGCATTCTCCAGAATCCATCTATGCTTGGAGTCTCAAAGCAAACAAAGGACAAGAAAAAAGGGATAAAGAAATCTTCCAAACTAATTTCTAAGTTTTTATATCCTTTTAAAAAGTGTCCAGTGTTGGTGGTGGGCTCGCTTAGGCCAGCTGATATCTACCCACACTAGGATGCAAAATGGATAAATGCAAAGCTCTTAGTTTATGGTTTATCATCATTTATGATTTGAAAGGATTATTTTTGTAAATAATGGTAATTTTTTAAAATATATTTGAAGTTATTTCCACGAATAAATAAAAAAGAAAGTTGATTTTGTAAACATTAACCTATTAGATTTTAAAATTTAGTGAAACCTTATGGTTTTTGGTATTTATAAACCTGTAAAGAAATTACATGTTTAGTAGTTATTAGCTATATAGGTTACAAAAAATTAGTTAAAAATATAGATGGTTTTGAGAGCAAGTATCTACAGGCCAATGGAGAGTCTGCATACGCCGACTTGTAACTACTCACATATGGATACAAAATATCTTTGAATCATGTGCCAGTGGATGGTTTGGCATTTGCCGACCACTAACTACTCGCACATGGATGTGAAATAGTAAATGATATGTTATAGTTTATATGTACTTATTAGGAAGATAAAAGTACTTGGCTTTTGCTAGTTGTGGCTCGCATTCACCAGCTGATAACAACCCATTTCAAAAGTCTAGCCGGTTGTGTAGCTTGCAATTTCCATCTTGTATCAACCTACAAATTACATGCTAGAGAACATTGCCGACGATACTTGTTTGCTTACTTGTAAGATGAAATTTGTGGCATACTATACCATGCATTTATGTGCACATTGTAATACTATCTTATCAAAACAATTAGTTGATCTTATGTAGGTATGATATGTATGTCTAAACTCATGTTAGGTATGTCTAACCTAGGTAGGTGTCCTTTCCTTCATAGATTCAAACAAAGAGTCTTGATAAGTGCACATGTACGTATGCGGTTGGCTATTGCACTAGTGTGTTAGAAATACCAACATTCGCATACATAGCATGATGTCGCAAATGATCATAGTGCAGATAGATGCTTACTCGAGAAAGAGCAGGACATGGGAAAAGGAAACTTGCCATCCCACGCCTATTTCCATAGTCAGATTACCACGTCAATAACCATTCAATTATGTTGGGAGGGGGCAAAATGATTAGATGGTTGCTCTCTCTTGAGGTCTAGAAAACTACATTGTTTTTTGATGGCATGTTAGTGGCATTGTCTTGAATTACTGAAAACATATTAATGATCTGAGATGGTCTATCTCTTTTACATGGATAGCAATCATGGCGAATAGAGAAGATAGGGTAAGCCAACATCAACTGTTAAACAAGGCTCATAGACTCAGGGGGTCACTATGCATAAACCCTCAATATCACATGCGTTCAAGGCCCTTTTTAAAATCCGTTATCTGTAATTTTTTCATTAATAAAATGTACCCTTTTTCTATACAAATCTGTAAAAAAAAATCAAAATCATTTAAAAAACTCCGGTATGTAAATTAATTTATGTAAAATTTAGACATTAAAAATATCCCTCTGTTGAATTCACGTGATAGGGTTACATATGATGACTGACCCCCCCGAGCTCATAGATGAGGGAAAAGTGTTGCGAAAGCATAGGATTTGTTACAATGTTAGGTCGTTAGAAGTGGGTGTGCAACTTTTGCAACAAATTCTTCACAAGAACTACCTCTTGAGGATAAGAAAACATTGATTGGTGATGAAGAAAAACTAATAAAGAGATGTGAGGGACCAAGTGTCGAATCCATTGCTGGCATCCTACAGGCATTAACCATGCAGAGAGTAGAGTTACCCATGTACAAGCTGAAGATGTAAATGAGTGAACGTTTACCATGTGGAACTATTCCAATGGAATTTGACATTGATTTGGATCATGGGTATTTTAAATCAATCAATTGCTAGTTCCTTATGTATTTTGTTTGATTCTAGATATTTAAGACTGCTTGTAGTGTGAACAAATTCTTTTAAATCTTTCGAATAATTGTGTCATATGGTTGGGATTGGAAAGTAGAGGGTGTGAGAGAAATAACGGCCATGTGCATGTAAACTGTGCTAGCTACTACACTAGCATATGTGAAATACTGACTTTCACATATAGTGCATGATGTCGCAAAAGATCATAGTGTAGATAGTTTCTTACTCGAGAAAGAGCGGGATGTGGGGAAAGGAAATTTTCCATCCTATGCCTAGGTCCATAGGCATATTACCACGTCTATAACCATCCAATTATGTCAGAAGGGGGAAAGACGATTGGATGGTTTCTTTGTCTTGAGGTCTAGCACACTTACTGGGCACTAGCAAAATAAGAGTGAGTGAAATGATTGTTCCATGCAAGACGTATTGTCAAATAGAATTGATCAAGACATCATAATTTTTTTTAATGCGTGGAAATTGATAATTTTGCTTCCGAAACTTTTGAACATTATTGATCCATTAGTATTTGCATACAGACATGAACATGGATCCAGAGAAATGAGGCCGAAACCCTACAAAAGCACATGATTATGTTACACTCGTAACTGCGACAAAGTGGAGATGTAACATTTGCCATGAAGACTACATGGGCAAAGGTACTCGTATGCACAAACATTTCCTAGGCGATCCTCAAAGACAGATTGGAAAGTGCAAGGGTATGGGAGTGGAAAGGGTGGTACTCATTTTGGGGGGTCAAACATTCGCAAGTGCAGACACGATTGTGGATGACATAGTCACACGCCACCAGGCTAATGTCATGGTTGTAACATTCAAAGGGGAGGCTTTTTGATAATCGATTGATACAAACACTGAGGCCAAGAGGGGATAATTCATTGCGAAGAAGTTAAGTAGATGTATTGAAGACATCAGTCTTGACAATATTATGCAACTAATTACTGATAAGGCTAAGAATTTTCAAAAGGTTGGGAAAATTATAAATCACATATATCGACGTATTTGGGCATCGCCATGCTCGTATACTGTCTAGACCTAGTCTTGGAGGATTGGTACAAAACACCTGAGATAAACTTCTTCAAAGTTGTTGTGGATGATGCTCAGAAAGTCATGTTATACTTTCTTAACCATGAACAATTACTGGGTATATTTAGGAATCACCAACCTGCGAATCATCCAATGGAGCTTTTGAACCCAGGTGAGACACGTTTTGGCACAAACTATATAATGATGGAGTGGTTGTTAAAGAAGAAAGCCCTTGCAACCGAGGTGCTATTCAGTGTAGAAGCTGCAGAGTGGATAGCTAAGCCATGCTTGAGTAGCTCCTATAATGAATTCATTGCCTTAAAGACACTAGTTAATAATACTATGTTTTGGAAGAGAGTATTTGATGGAGTGGAAGCCATGAAGCCAATTTAGTTTGCAATCCGTAGGTTGGATGTGAAAGGGCCAAGCATGGGAAGTGCTTATATGGCTTGGTGGACTGCTGAGAGGGATTTTATGAAGGAAGATGCAAGGCCAGGTGAAGGTGGATACAGTATGGATAAACGAACCATGTTGCAAAACATGGTGCGAAAACACTGGAATCAAGCACACAACTCTTTGCACTATGTCGCCCATATATTAGATTCGCAATGGTGGGAATATTGTACAGAGACAGATGTATAGATTTTTTAGTCATGGCACGATCTTCTTGGACGTTTCTTTGAGGATAGGACAGAGCCAAAGATATGACAGCATGGAGATGGTGGGAAGAGTGTGGAGTGCCCACACCTCATTTGTAATCCTTGGCCATGAAGTTGTCACAACCTTGTAGCAACCATGAAGGTGTTGTCACAACCTTGTAGCAACTCCTCTAGCAAACGAAACTAGAGTAACTACAAGTTTGTGCATTCTGTCACAAGGAATTGCTTGACATCGGAAAGATCAGAGAAGCTAATTACCTCTATGCAAATGGTAGGTGCTGAATGATGTTAAAGGGGTGTGCAATGATGGTGATATGCCAAAGCGGGCACACACATATCTTCCAAGTCCCTTGCATGAGGCCCATAGATTCTTTATCTACTCCAACGATCATATTTGCTCGAATAGTCCTCCCCCAAAACTCTCCTTAAAAAAAGATATAGATAGAGAGCAGCATATGTTTGTCAACTGAATAAATAATTGTGCGTGATTCTCTCCCAAAATGCAGTCTGGACGACAACAATTTGCAATCGAAGTTCGACGTTTGTTGCAACGAGTTGGAAGACTGATTCCGAGCATGAACAGAAGTCTCGATGAATTGTATATTGAACCGAAGCCTTTTACCAGTACAATCGTGATGATGAGGCCAGGTTTTTGTGCCTTCGGAAAAGACCTCACTCAATCGGTACTGCGTCGCCCATTCCGTGGATTAGACGCCGCTCTCTTAACGACGCCATCGATAGTGCCGACCGAACAACGTGATCACGTACGTGGACGTCAGATTCCATTCACGACATCCCTCAACCCCTTCGGACGGATTGTCTCGAAGCAGCGAAGCATTCTGAGTTTGTAGAGTTGTGTTATTAGTATGTTCGGAGGGACGGGTGCAACTGGATTCTGGCGATAAGCGATGTCCGGCTGTGAGCCGCTGGCTCGATGTGCCGCTTGAAATGGTATGCGCATTGGCTGGAGTACTCCCAATCTCCCACATATACCCAAATGGATGGGACTCCAGTGCAGCACTCCTTTGTGTTTGCGGGTCGGAAGGATGTCTTCTTCCGTTCTCTCGTGATTTTACATTTTTAGTTGCTGGCAAACGGCTGCTATACGTGCATCTCCCATAGGTCACATAAATGCTTCCAAACCTTTAATCATCATCGACTTCAGACCTGTGATCACTCGTATGTGCACACTCGATCCGCTTGATAAGACACAACCCAGTCATTTCGGTGCTGTCTCTTCACGGAGGCGTGCAGCTCGTGCTGATACTTCTGGAGCTGGCGTAGTTGGCCGGCTCTTATCAACTTGAGTCTTGAGGTACTTCTACCCTATCATCTATTGTCAAATCATGTAATCGCAAGGACTTGCACGTTGGGACGTCACGAAGCTCATGTAGGCACTCGCACCTTCCTATCGACAACCTGTTTCCACGCAACGGCAATGCAGGAGTGCAGTGGCAAGAAGCACACGTGTGTGCTCTGTTTCCACGCAAGGGAAATGCGGAGGAAATGCAACACTGCAGTGGAAAGAAGCTCACCTGTGTGCTCCTTTGAGTCCAAGGAAAAAACCTAGACTCCTTCGGCCACCTGGGTGCGAGAGGCTTTGGGCTTGGTATCAGGATCTGTGTGTGTGTGAGTAGACTTTAATGTCTTTCCAATACTCCGCCATAAGACTAAAAGTCTATGAGTAATAGAGTATAGATGTGAGTGCATACATTCACTAGTTTTGATTTGGGGGTGAGTTACCAATTATATGAATACTTTGTGTAAACTATCTATCCAAGATCCAATTCGGCATGAATGATAAGAAGCATAATGAGCTTTGTCTTCATCTTCCTCCTTGGCAATTGATGTTCAATGTTCATCTTCATTTCACGAGCTTGTATACTCTTACTCCCCTACAAGTGAGTGAAAGGGAGAAATTCTACATGTCCATTTTCTTCTTGGCAGGATTTATCGCTATAGTCTTCATCAAATTGGTCATCATTGTCTTTATCAGATTCATCGTGATCATTTCCATCATCGATGTCTTCGACTTGGGAGTCATCCCCCCACTCTTGGTTGTCGTCATGATCATTGTCTTCAACTTGATCTAGCTCATCTTCATCATCGATATCTTCATCATGGTGAGGATCCTCTTCTTGTTGATCACCTTCATCTTCGTGTCATTCATCATCAAGGTCTTCGTCATCTTCTAGATCTGCTTCATCGTCATCGTACACGTTCCTACCTTGGTCAGATTTGTCTTTGTCATCATCACCATCATCTTGATATTCGTCACCGGAACCAGGATTTTGATCTTTTGAATCATCTTCTTCTTCTGGTTCACAGTGGGAGAAATTGTCATCGCTAGCGTTATCAGTTCCTTGTGCACTTATCATCATTCTTTGTTTGGATCTATGGAGTAAAGAGGACACCTGGCTAGGTTAAAATGTTACTATCTCTACCATCTATGCATATTATCAATTCTTTTTCAAAATAATTCACTTGTTTGAACAATTTTCATTAAAACACCTAACACAATTTTAGTTTATTATTATGAAAATAAAGTATGAGAAAATGAGGAGAAAACTTAAAAGTTATTATTATTTCATGTTTATAGAAGGTACATGACTCGTACATGACCGCACATCTCATGCAACCTATAAACTATATTGCAATGTATGTTAAAATATGACACCAATTGTGTCTTCCTAGTAACTAAACAAGTATGATTCATTATGATCTCTAGCATGTAATTTGCGGGTTGGTACAAGATAGAAATTGTGAGCTACACAACCAGCTATACTTTCAATAGAATATTATCAGATGGCAAAAGTGATCTCACATGGTGTATGGATTTACCATGGGGTAACCCGCTACAGCCCAATCTAGTTAAAAATCATTAATGGGTCGATTTAAATTGCTTCAAGTTTTTTTTTAAATTAAACGTATAAATCGCCAGTTTAAAACATCTATTTCAAATCCCTCCCAAATCCCTGAACAAAAAGGATACTATTCTAAAAGCAAAATCACCACAACAATGAAGAATACATGGCAATCATGAAGAATACTTGAGAAGTGATCTTGTAGAAACGCGCTATGAATGAAAGTGAGGCGGTCTTGTATAAACAATCTATGAACAAAAAGGACTACTTTACTATGTAAAGGTAGAATTACCATAACCATAAAGAATACATGACAATCATGAAGACTACTTGAGAAGCAATGTTGTAAAAACATGCTATTTATGAAAGCAATGGTTTAGTATTGTATGAATCACCACAATGATGAAGAATACATTACCAAATTCCTAGCTATGAAGAAGTAGCTACCTCAAGAGTTGAAGCTTCAAGAGGACACAAAATTGGAATGAGCCTTAAAAGGAGATACAAATCACTAAGACAAAAAGCAGCATAAATCAAAAGGAGATATAGATCACTAAGAGGAAAAACAATGTAGAAAAAAATTAAGCACATATATAGCACCCATCCAAAAGCATAGGGATGAAAAGTGCAAGAGATCCTAAATCAAAATTAAGAAGAAAAACGATGTTGAAAACAACTAAAAGCTAAGGCAATGTGATGATAATTCACCTATTATTGATAATATCCAAAAACGCTGCATTTTATATCCTGTAAGTAAAAAAACCCGTCTGTTCAGCATGGCTGCTCTCTTTTTCAGATGTAAGAAGCAACTTTTAAAGATGCATGCCATCATGAGAGCAATTGGAGAGAGAATGCAGTTATGGCCATTTGTATGCCACCTAAACTCATGGTTATGGAGTTTATCGACCGCCATGAGAAAAGGAAAAGAGCTATTAGTAAACATTGGAAATTGTCCAAGTCCCTCTTAATAGAGTGCATAATATCCTGCTCTTTATTAGGGGTAAAGTCATGTCCCATGAGTCTCTCCAAAGCTAGGGAGGTAATGAATTTCTTATGTCCTCATGCCTTAAGATTAAGCCACTCTGGTCGTGGCTCTTCATCTTCTTGTCCAAAGGCTACTTCTACCAATTCATTGACAGTAGGCAGTGAAAAGAAATAACGATAAATTTCTTACCTCAAGTTGGAATATAGTGATCCAACCACTCAAAATAACCAGCACATACCTTTTGAATAAGAAAACGTGAGTCCTTTTTGTCAATTATAATTAAGGCATCACTTTTTGAAGCATCTTTTATAAGATTTGCATACCAAACAATTGAGTGGTCAAAACAATTGGGAAGAACATGTTTTTGAGAATGACTATTTCATCATATTCAAAAAAAACATAGATAAGCTAAAGTGTAGCTAGATTTCTCCATGAGATTCTTGGTGGGTGTAAGTGCCTCACACAGCAAAGCTGACTCTCAAAACAAAACAATGTATGCAGGCTCTGAAACCACTGGAAGAGAGCACCTACTAGAGAAGACATCAAAAATGTGAGAAAGCAAGGTAGGAAGGCTAGGCTGGGGCTAGGCTCTAATACCATGTTGAGAGAAAGAGAAAGAGGGGAGAGAGATACAAGAGTTGTTCCCAAGGAATTAATTCTATTCATAGATCATAGGCATATATATATTGGAGAGCTAGGTTGCATTAGGGCAAGCTATATATAGCTCGAATAGTGCTTAACACGAGATGGCTCACATAAATGAGAATGGGAAGCAATGAGGAATCTAGTGTGAGCATATAAAGCTCACTCGACCTCAAAAAAAGGTCTTGAAGAAGGGAACATGCCCTTCTTAATTATTGTTGATCAAGATATCGTTGAGAGTACTTTCAAAAATATCATAAATGATGTGCAAAATATTGTTTCAACTATGGCAGAGCATGGATTGAGGACCTTGAGAAACTATTCCTAGATATCTTCCTTGATGAATCTAGAGAGTAGTACTTTTATCACTTCGCACTCAAGAGTCAATGAAGTCTCAGTCCAATAACTCGAGACATTTAGCTTTTGTGACACAAAGTGGGAAGGTTGAGACATTTAGTCAAGAGTGGATTGTATAAAGAACACCTATCAAAGGAAAAGAGATTGCCTACTCATCATGACCAAACCCATATACATATGCACAAAGTAGAGCACAACAAATTCCACCACAACCATGTGCACACACCATAATCGTTCTTTCCACATCCTCTATTCCATCTAGGCTTACACAATCCACATCCTCTAGTTTTTCAAAGAGGCATGGGGCATCCTCTATCATGTCTATACCAACCAAACCATTCTCCCATTTTTGCCACATCCTCCTATGGGGGTTAAAGGTCATTGTGCCTTTACCCCGGTTATGTATAATACTCAAACGCATATATAAATGAATGAAAAAGAAGATTAGGGTGGTTCTGCACCTACCAAACTTGTGTGGCTCTCTGTCTCTCTCCCTCCTTCTTCCATTCTTGCTTCCGTTGAGAGCACTCTCAACTGGTATCAGAGCCCGGGTGATCTAGCTAAGCGTGTGTGAATGCTTGAAGCTCAATAACTCAGTGGAAGGAAGGAGAAGCTCTGTGGAAAGCTTTGTGGGTGACTTTACTTGCATCCGAGTGTGTAGAGACCTTGGAAGAACCTTTGGAAAAGTCACTTTGGCTTTGCAAAGTGGTTTTGAGAGCTTGTTAAGAGTTTTCAAAGAAAAAGTCGTTTTTTAAGCTTTTCCCTGTTCCGTTCGATGACAGAGACTCCATATTGACTTGTAGAGGCAACTATTGCTTGCTTTTGGTATCCACTTCACTTCAGGAGCTTGGAAACACCTTCATTCTTGAATCTGGGATCATTTCATTGGATTTCTGACTCACTATGTCAGTTCCTGCGTTTTTTGCCCGGGTGTTGGAACTCAAGTTTGGAGCAACCATTTGCAGATCTGTCAGTTCCAGTGGACTCAGGAGATCCTAAAACTTCTATGTTGCTCATCATTCGCACTTCGGTGGAGTTTACAAATAGCTCTGTTTCCAAAAACGTTTTTCAGTTCGTGTGTTGGACCCAGTGATTGAGACCACGGTTTCCAAAATCGTCTATCCCATTGCGTTCCGGACGCCCAAAAACCCCTACCTATTAGTTCTTGTGCGATTCGGTGGAGGATTTTCAGAGTTATAGATCTCTGTGTATTCGATTTCGTCTCTCTGTTATGCATTTTTCACACTAAGGTTTTGAAACCTTAGATTTATGCCACATGGCAGTGGATAAGTGTTGACTCCATTTCTCACTCATCGGTTGGGATTTTGGAGTTCTGGCAGAAGAGAGATATTTGCAGATTTTCTTGCTGAGTCCGATTATGCAAGCAATGGCGCCCATGTTTTGAGGCATCTCAGGTTCTATTTTCAGTAGCGGTCATTACCATGGGACTATGATTTCTTGCGCATACCTTATGCAGATCACTCTGGTTGCAGTAGTTTGAGCAGTGTGCGCTCGTTCGTGGTATGCATTGGGTTGCAGTGGATGATTTATAGGCCATTTGGATGCATTACGGTCCTTATTGGATGCGCTGATAGGCCCAAATTGCCTTGTGGGATGCTATTTTTTATGGACGCTTTGCACATGGATGCTATTTTATGCTGAGGGACAGCTTTGACACATTGTAGGTGATGCACTGATAGTGCTATGCTCTCTTGGATGAGATATTATTGATGCATATGCCAGTGGACAGTGTTTATGCTTGAGTCATTTGGCACTTATTGGCATTTTCTTTTGGGCCAGATTTGCTCATATGGATGCATAGTATATGCACATGAGTCAGATGCATCTTTTGATGCTTTGAGCTTTGAATTTTGGTGATATTTAACTCTATTGTGGCATACACATTTGGGTGCACCTGGTATTTGGTGTGATTCTCTCTTGAGGCACTAGCATTTGGGATTTTGCTTTATTTGCATCATGGCATCCTCTTCCATGTCTGAAAAGGAGTTTTTCAAAATTAAAAAGTTTGATGGGACAAACTTTTCTTTGTGGAAAGAACAAATAAGGGATGTGCTTATTCAAAAGAAGCAGATTAAACCCTTGGTAGGGATTGAAGCTAAGCCTGCAAATATGTCTGAGGATGATTGGAATGAGTTGGATGCATTAGCAAAGTCTACTATTAGACTTCATCTTGCAGAGTCAATTTATTTCACAGTAGTAAATGAGCAGCCTACGGAAGATTTGTGGAAGAAACTGTGTGCCACTTATGAGAAGGAAACTGCCTCTAATAAAGTTTACCTGATGAAGAGGTTGTTTGCTTGCAGATGAAGGAAGGGGTCTCCATTGCTTCTCACTTGAATGAATTCAATATTATTTTCAGCCAGCTTTAGGCTCAGAAAATGAATTTTGATGCGGAGACTAAGGCAATATTTCTCTTATGTTCATTGCCATCCTCATGGGATACCTTCCGTACAGCTGTTAGTAACTCTGCACCTAGTGGAGTACTGAAATTTGATGATGTTGTGGGTAGCTTGTTGGTCGAGGAGATTAGACGGAAGTCTATGGATGGCAACAAGCAGGATGCAGCCTTAAATGTGCAAAGGGGTAGATCACAGTTCAGGGGGAAGTCCCAAGAAAGAGGGAAGTCTCGTAGCAAATCCAGGGCATGAAACATTGAGTGTTACCACTATGGCAAGAAGGGCCATATGAAAAAGGATTGCTACAAGCTGAAAAGAGAGCAAAAGGATAAGAAAAAGAATGCAAATTGGGGTGCAAATCAAAAGGAAGAGAGTCCAAGGGAGGACAAAGGAAAAGTGAAGATCGAGGAGATCAATGCAGTCACACATGATAGTGACAATGATGTTCTCTTCATGTCTACTTTATTTGCAGAGTTGCTTACCACTTCAGATGATGCATATTCTCAGGATTGGATTTTGGATTCTAGTGCTTCATTCCATGTTACTCCCCATAGGGAATGGTTCTCCACTTATGATAGTGGAAAGACAGGTTGTGTGCATCTTGGAAATGACTATGCATGTGACATAGTGGGAGCAGGTGACATAAAGTTTTCTTTTGCAAATGGGTCTGCATTTGTTTTGAAACATGTGAGACATGTGCCTAAGCTGACCAAGAGTCTTATTTCAGTGGGTCAGCTAGATGATGCTGGTTTTCACACCACTTTTGGCTTTCAAAGTTGGAAAATTCAGAAGGGCTCTATGCTTTTGGCCAGGGGTGCCAAGTGTGGGACTTTGTATCCCTTACATGTATCAGGGGTATTTGATCATGTTGTTGCAATAACCGAGCAGCCAAGCACTTCTTTGTGGCATTGCAGGTTGGGGCACATGAGCCAGAATGGAATGAAACTCTTATGCCATTTGGGTTATGTACCGCATTTGAGTTTCTCTAATTTTGAGTTTTGTGAGCACTGTCTCTATGGGAAGCAGACTAAATCAGCCCATAAAAGAAGGCGAAAGAAAGAGTTTAAAAAGCTTGATTTGGTGCATTCAGATGTATGCGGTCTCATGCCTACACAGTCATTAGGCGGGGCTGAATACTATGTGACATTCATTGATGATGCAACTAGGAAAGTGTGGGCTTATGCTATAGCTCAGAAGAGTGATGTGTTCCAGGTATTTCAGAAATGGCTGGCCTTGGTTGAGAATCAGTCAGGTAGAATGCTTAAATGCCTACGGACTGACAATGGTGGAGAGTATCTCTCTCATGACTTTCAGCATTTCTGTGATACACATGGGATTAAGAGGGAGCTCACATCCCCTCGTACTCCAGAGTAAAATCCAGTTGCAGAAAAGATGAACCGTACCATTCAAAAAAGGTTGCAATGCATGCTTTCCAATGCAAGTCTTTCTGGTGGTTTTTGGGCTGAGGCAATGAAGATTGCAGTGCATGTGATCAATAGATCACCTAGTAAGAGTTTGGATGGTGGTATTCCTGAAGAGGCATGGAGTGGCAAGAAGCCCTCTTACTCTCATTTGCGTATATTTGGGTGTGAGGCATATGCACATGTGCCAAAAGAGCTTCGAAAGAAGCTAGATCCTAAGTCTAGGAAATGCATCTTTCTGGGTTATGGTGAAAGTGGAGAGATGGGCTATTGTCTCTGGGATCCAAAAGCAAAGAAGATCATACGCAGCCATGATGTGGTCTTCAATGAGAGGAAGATGCATAAGGCACCCATGAGGGATGTGGAAATGAGGAGAATCACTTTCCAGGATGTGAATCCACCTGCATATGTTGATAGACAGCAAGCTGTCCATGCACCAAATGTGCAAGAAATGCTACCACCAAGTACTCCCATAGGTATAAATCAAGGGTAGATGATGGATCATCTATTGGTGGAAATGATGAGCCAAATGTGGCTGATATGCAGGTGGGACAGCAAGTTGAAATGCCCTTGAGAAGATCATCTAGAGTGTCTAGACCGCCTGATAGGTTTGTTCCAGGAGTGTGACTATGTGATGCTTACTGATTGCGGGGAGCCTTCTTGCTATAGAGAGGCTATGATGCGTGAGGATCAATGCAAGTGGGAGTATGCTATGCAATCAGAGATGAGTTCACTTATGAAGAATAAGACTTGGGACTTGGTTTCTTTGCCACATGGAAAGAAAGCATTGCCATGTAAATGGGTCTACAAAATGAAGGTCACAGATGATGATGTGCCTAGGTACAAGGCCCGTTTGGTTGCTAAAGGGTTCAAGCAAGAGAAGGGTGTGGACTTTGATGAGATATTCTCTCTGGTTGTGAAGATGACCACACTTAGATGCATGCTTGGACTAGTGGCAGTAGAGGATATGGAGCTTATGCAAATGGATGTCAAGACAGCTTTCTTGCATGGGGATTTGCATGAGGAAATTTACATGGTGCAGCCGGAAGGCTTTGAAGAAAAGGGCAAAGAGCATTTAGTTTGCAAGCTAAAGAAGAGTCTCTATGGTCTTAAGCAAGTGCCTAGAGAATGGTATCAGAAGTTTGATGCTTTCATTCAGTCCCAAGATTTTAGGAGGAGTGAAATTGATCATCACTGCCTCTACACTAAAAGGGCTAAGGATAATAGCCTGATAATCTTGGCACTATATGTGGATGATATGCTATTGGCTAGCAAGAATACTTATGAGGTAGATGCATTAAAGGCCAAGTTGCAGGAGGCCTTTGATATGAAGGATTTGGGACTTGCAGGTCATATTCTTGGTATGCGCATCACGCGTGATCGGAGTAGGAAACTCCTTTGGCTTTCACAAAAAGAGTATGTTACAAAAGTATTGCAGCATTTCAATATGGAGGGGGGGAAGGCAGTGAGTACTCCATTGCCTCCATATGTGAAACTGAGTCATACAGATAGTCCCAAATCAGATGAGGAGAGGGCCATGATGGCCAAGGTTCCTTATGCATCAGCAGTTGGGAGTCTTATGTATGCTATGATAGCTACTAGACCAGACATTGCATTTGCAGTGGGAGTTGTTAGCCGGTATATGGCTAATCCAGGAAAGAGGCATTAGGAGGCAGTTAAGTGCATCATGAGGTACATGAAGGGTACCAAGGAGATGTGCATTTGCTTTGGTAAAGGAGACATGCGTGTACTTGGGTACACAGATTCAGACTATGCAGGGCATGTGGATAGTAGGAGATCCACTTCTGGTTATGTGTTCACCTTTGCAGGTGGTGCACTGTCGTGGATGTCTCGCGCACAGAAGTGCGTTGCTTTGTCTACCATAGAGGCTGAGTATGTTGCAGCCACAGAGGGTTGCAAGGAGGCTATATGGCTTGATCGGCTAGTGGGACATTTGGGGATTCATACAGGTGTACCGACATTGCATAGTGATTCCATGAGTGCTATTCAGCTAGCAGGGAATCCGGTCTTTCATGCAAAGACTAAACACATTGAAATTAGGTACCATTTCATCAGGGAGGTACTTGAGGACAAGCGCATAGAGCTTGTCAAGGTTCATACAGATGATAAGCCTGTAGATATGCTGACGAAGAGTCTACCTAATCAGCGGTTTGAGTATTGTCGTGTATTGATGGGCATTGGATAGTATGCTCACTGGTTGTTCTCCCTTAAATGCATATTGTCCTTTAAGTGGGAGGTTGTGGGGGTTAAAGGTCATTGTGCCTTTACCCCGGTTATATACAATACTCAAACACATATATAAATGAATGAAAAAGAAGATTAGGGTGGTTCTGCACCCACCAAACTTGTGTGGCTCTCTGTCTCTCTCCCTCCTTCTTCCATTCTTGCTTCCGTTGAGAGCACTCTCACCTCCATCACATCTATACCTCTACCCCACATTTATACCATTGTTGTGCATCTATTTGTGCCACCCAAGTGGAACATCCAGATTTATTTCCCACTTTTGGGCCATCTCTTCATGCACATGACATAGGCTCTCACTCACATGCACCCACAAGTACACTTGTAGCTTTGCCATCACCACCTTTAGTAGTAAAGCTTGTTTGAGAAATAGTGCCAGCATAGCCTTTCTTGAGGTCAATTTCCACATCCACCTCAATTCATGCTTCTCCAATGGTGAGATGTGTGATTCACTCTAGATGTAGTTGTGGGCATATCATCCTATGGAAATGTTATTATTTGTACAATCAAAGAGAAATCTTTTAAGAATATGAGAATTTATACTTGCAAGGACTTGGAACAAAGTCCTTGAAAACTAGAGAATTTCTAAGCCTAGCCCTCATTTTGGTCAAATCAAAAGATGTTTGATGTGTGAAGACTAATTTTGTAGTAGTATTTCCCCTTCCTTAATCAATATTTCTCACCTTCCAAGCTTGCATCTTAAGAACAATTATTTGAGTGGCATCACTCTTGCATTGGAGTACAATATACATCTAATTTGAGAACTATAACCTCAAAAAGAGAACTCCAGGACAATCTTCCAAAGAACCCAATAAAATTTTAAAGAATTTTTGGAATACTTATAGACCTTTTTAAAAGTGCCAATGCAAATATCTAACCCTAATTCTTCATGCTCGGCTTCCATCATTTGGTTTGACCACTTGTTATGGTTTGTTTTCCATAAATTTTCTAGCTTCTTCCCCTTCTCCTCTTGATCGGGTTGGTTAAGGCATTCATTGGCTGGGTTGCCTCGTTCCCAATAGAAATCAAAACTATTGTTGTAGTATACTTTTGGTTTCAGGATTTCATGCTAGAAATCTTGCACTCCCGATGCTCCGTTGCTTCCTTGTCTCCACAACACTGCTGTTGCCAATACTATTGAGGCAATCCTATAACCTACTAAGAACAAGGACACTAAAAGATTTTTGATTGCTCTGTCTACCCTTTTTTTCATGTGAATTTTGCACTTTTTTGAAAAAGTGGCCATTTTTCACAATGACTTTTGAAAAAATACATAAAAACCATGTTTTTTTGAAATTTGGATAACCTTCTTTTGGAAAATGGTCATGAAAACCTTCCTTGGAATACCAAAATTGCATGAAATACACTAATTTGTCAAAACCATTACAATATGGGCCTATGAATTTGATGTAATAAAAGGACCATGGTGTATCACATTTCAAAATCCTAACAAGCTACAAATTACATTGCTTCACAAACATACATGCCATTGATCCTACAAAGGATAGCACTCATCCTCTGATCCTACACCTTTAAATGCACTAGAGAAAAAGCTTTGTGGAGTAGAAGTTGAAGAGCCTTCCTCGTCCAAGCTATCTACTAGAACATTCTCTGAGTCAACCTAGTCAGGTTGAGCCGCCACCCTCTTTTTTGCATGGCATGTCTTGCCTTCCATTTGTGCATTGCATCCAATCAATGTCTTTGGAATCTTTTGGGATATTATGTAATATGTTCCCTTTGGCAATTGCACCGCTTGTGTTAATTAAAATGCATATACCACAATATCTACCTCCTCTAACTACAGAGTAATATCTACTTTGTCCAACTGTAGAGTATCAAGTCTTTGCTGATTCTTTGTTGCCCTCTTCCCCTTTTGGCCATGCTTTCTTGTTACGACCAACTCTAGGTTATATCAACCTGTGAAAGCATCTATGGGCTTAGTGAAAAACCAATGCACCTTTATTGACTTAGTCTTTGACCCTGCTTTTTTTACTTTCACAACTTTAGCAATCCAAAAAGGAAATCCACTAGGATCATATGTTGCTAACAGAGGGACCATCATACCCACCTCCAAGTTCTTGATGCTAGCACTTGATGTCTCTTGAACCCTTTTCCTAGATTTTATGGACTTTCGTGCTCCAACCATCACTGCTTGTAAAGGTTGTAATGGTGTAACATACAAATCATACTCTTAAACACACATCAAGAACTTCAATCCTTTCAAGTTTGGAATCCAAGTACATGATGTGGAATAGAACTTCCCCTAGAACAATGTCGTGCCATCTAGATCTATCTTGATTCAGAATTGGTGTTGAAAGCGGCTTAGCTCATTTAGGTTCTTGATATATCCATAGGTTCACTCATGGTCACCAAGCAAAAAGCATCTAAAATAAATTAGTTTTTCCATGTTTTTCATTATTGGTTTTGGCATATATGCATCGTATAAAATGTGTATCATTGCATCTCCATCCCATGCTTCTTTCATTCGCAGCTTTATAGTTGAGAATCAGTTAAACATCTAATCAATATATGGTTGTGTATGTGGCCCATCAAAGGAAACCTAATTTCACTTTTTGAAATATTTCTTTATCCAATGACAAGCATGCAAAGGTATGCCAACACAACTTGGTTCTTATTCTCTCTTAATGTATTGTCAAGTTGGACATACAATACTTTTAGACGAGGTTGTGTGTGATTCCTTTAATACTTAAACTATGAGATTAGTATTATTTCTTGCATTTGATGTCATTAGATAATCCAAACAACCACCTGACATGTGATGACGGTCTCCTATTTCAAATCCTTGGGCACTCATGGAAGTGAGGAAGATTGGCCTTCTTTTGATCCATCCCATCAATGATGATGGTGAGGTATTTCTCAAGCTCTTGGTAGCCCTTTTTACAATGCATTGCTAACTTCTTCCTTTCTAAGCTTGCATTTCTTGATGCTTTTGGAACTCTACAATTGCTTGTTCTACAAATATATAAAAACATTACATGTTGCAAGCAAACTATTTCCTAAGAAATAATAAAATTTCACAACAATGCACACACCTCTCTCTTTCCCTTGACTTTGATAATGTAAAGGCTTCAAGTCTTTGCATGTGGTGCACACGCCAAATTGGCAAAGCTTTGGTATCTTCATGTTGTTGAACTCATCTTCCAAATCTTGCAAAAGTATTGGTAGGTCACATACTTGTTACTTTTTGTAGCAACCATGCCCTTCCTATACATGGAATGGATCTCACGCTTGGAGAAATTATTAGGTAAGTGCAATTGGTCACTATTTGGAAGAGCCCCAGCATGCTTTTGTACAAAGTCTTGCAACCAAGAACACTACATGTTGCCATGTGGTCCTGACACTTTCATTTTGTCTTGATGTACAAATGAGATGGTCTTTATAAAGGTGGGTTGTAATCTTCTCAACCTCTCATCGCCAATAAAATGTGCGAGTCTATATGCTTTGTGACAAACTATCCTTGAACCGAATGAGTACTCAAACACAATTTTATTCATCTTGGTTTCCCTAGGTCTTAAAGACCATGCTAAATAAAAGTTTTGATCATCTTTATTCATTTGAACATAATTATTATGTAACTCTCTCCATTTCACAACCCCAAGAGTGACCAAGTACATTCTCCTATAATAAAGAGTATTGCAAGTATCTTTGAGATGTTTAGTGTCCAACAATGTGCGAGCTCTTCCTCTTATGTAGCTAGACATTTGGAGCTCTTCCTCTTATGTATCTAGAAACTTGGAGGTCCACATTCATTGTTCTTCTGATAAGTCTATCCTCAATAAATAAATTTGAATTCCTCTTTACATATTGTGATAATCGACATAATTGTGAACCATTTGTTTTAGAAGTCCATTGCCAAAAATACTTGTTAGCTTTAGAAATAAGATAAACAGAATTATTGCATGAAATTATACATGGATCATATACTTAGTGGGACTTGGTGACATCGCATGCTTTCCGGTGTAGTGTTTGAATCAATAACATCTATTATTGCATTCTCTTGGTTGGGGAGATCTGGGGCATGGATATGAGTACTTTGGCTTCGATGTCCACCATCACACTCAGGTGAAGGAGTGGGAGAGACATCCAAGGTTGCAAAAGAGGCTCCACCACTAGTACAAGATACATACACTATAGCAAAAGAAGGGCCACTAGAACTATGACAAGAAGATATTGAGATAGAAGCAGTGTCGAACAAACCTCCTGGCATGCTAACCTTGTGGAGCTTCAAAAGTGATGACCAAAAAGTTCCATGCAACAATGATAGGTGGAAATTATATCCTTCAAAATAAAAGGTATGGTTGCGATTAGGTTTTGATCAAAGAAATATTTCTAAAAATAGAAATATTTTTCTTTAAAATATGGGGTCCTCACATTGCATTCTCATTATTTGTACAAGGCGTTCAAGAATTAGACAAGTCGCCAAGTATATAGCTTTTTCTTATGGTTTGGTCTTCTTTTTTTTGAATGACTGGTAAAATTCAATTTTATGTCATGATCTCATATGTTTCAAAATTGGGTCTATTTTCTTTCTAGAAAATACAATGAAATGATCACAATTATCACTAATGTACTAAATATAGTTTTATAAAACTAAAAAAATACATGCTTTTCTTAAAAAGGAGACATGTGATTTTCTAAAATACATGCTCTCCCTCTCCCTCTCCCTCTCTCTCTCCCTCTCCCTCCCCCCCCATCTCTCTCTCTCTCTCTCTCTCTCTCTCTCACACACACACACACACACACACACACACACACACTATTATCTAGAAAAGAAATCAAGGCATGAGGCTAGACACTAGGCATGGCGACGCTCGAGGGCCATGGGGGAGAGGGAATGTGAGGGGAGAAGCGTTAACATGGGTGGGGAAAAGGGATTAATAGGGGTGGTAATGAAGAGGGAGACCATGGCACAAAGAGGAAGGGAGAGGGGGAAGAGGAGCATGTACATGATGGGAGGTGGAATGTAGAGATGGAGACATCAAGGGAAGAGAAGAGAGTCATGCTTTATTTGAAAGGAAGGATGGGGGAAATCAAGGTACTAGCATGGTAGCTTTACAAGAATGAGCATGTCACATCAAGGAATAGCCCCCTCCTTTTATAGCCAAGAGCGGGGGTCTCTCCCAATGAATGCATCCTCCCACATGCATGGTGTGTGGAGGAATCTCCCATGTGGGCTAGGTGGGTACGCACTCTCAATTGTGTGCAACAACCCTTTGCTTCATTTTTCCACATAAATCAAACCCCATATCCCAAGTCTAAGATACTGCTTAGTCTCTTCTCAATTTTATAATATGTTCAAACATTTAGGAGGACAAGTGGAGGGTTGGCACAAGGAATCTTGCCACCTCATCCTACTTTCCCCATTATTTAACTTGCATTCTTGGACTATCTACACCCCTCCCACATGGGCCCATCCTACATGGAGGGAATAATTCAATGTAATATCCATCTCCACCTATTTTATATTACTTCTCCCATGGTCCTTGGGCCATGTCTCACTAAATGCAGGCACGGGACCACCTAGGTGGAGGGGTGGCACATGGAGGAACCATGCCACCTTAACATTTTATAATATTACTACCATAAGTAATGTACAACACACCTATGGGTCCTCTTACGTGGAAGGGCGGCACATGGTCATGCCCTGCCACCTCAACCCTGGGCCCTATGCACACCATGTTTTATTATACTATTGCCACACATACAAGCACACACACATATTTATGCCTTTTACCTTGGTCAAATTTATCCATAATAGTTCCCCCCCCTAGGTAGTGAATGCATAGCTTTTCCATGCCTAGGACCATCACGCACAAAGAAGGGCTTGAGATAACACTTGTTGATCACCTTCTTGCCATATGGCTCATGTAGCTCTTGAACTTGTATAGACCCATTGCTATGTTCCTTGATGAGTTTGTATGGACCGGTCCATAGTGGAAGGAACTTTTTATCCATTTGGTGGTCTAATCTGTTATCAAAGGATAGCACAACATCCCCCTCAGCAAAGTGTCTTTCCCATCCCTTGCGAAACGACCCCCAGCTCCCTCCTGGCCTACATTCGATGCCACCATCAACCCATGATGATTTTACCCCATGCTCCTCTGAGGGATCTCCCACTCCCCCTCTGTTGCCCATCTCCCTCCTCTTCATAGACTCACCTCGTTGGCCAAATCCTCCACCCAAGTAGCCCATCTTTTCCAGGACTCTCCAGTAGCCCTTCTTCACGTGATGATCTTGCATGTCTGTACCTAGTATAGCGATGTGTGCTCCCTTTAGGATCATTCTCCAGCCACCCTTGGTTGTTGTCCACTTGTGTATCTGCTAGCTTGTCGACGAGGAGCTTCCCTTCCAGCCTTACGTAACATGCATGGCTTCTTTCCTTGTAAGTTAGCCACATCATGCATTTCCTTTTTGACCACTCTTCACCCTTCCCTTCAAACTTTATACCAAGGCAACTAGTGCCTATACTCCAACATTAGGCACCACCAATGCACATAACCTTCAAGCACATTTTTATTACTTGATTGCCACATATAACTGCATGTCCCTCAAGCCCACAGACCATGATATAATTGCTCACATGACTTACAAATCAGGAGTAATCATGGTATGACAAACATAGCTCCAGACAACAATCAAAGACACGTCCTCCCACACCAAATGCTTTGGAGTGCCTGATGTACCCACACTGCTTTTCATCATCTCCTAAAAGTCCCTGGAGAAGCATCTGCATCTCAAGAAAGTATATCATCAATGTGGAGTCCTTCATGAGGATGTCCATAGCTCATTTCCACCACCACCTAGCTATGTACATAGCTATACACTCACCCATCAACATGCAACAAGTGAAAAACATTTTTTCATTTTGATCCACACAACGTGACATTTGCATCTTGTGTCCTATCTCACACAAGATGAAGTCACAAATATTGAATTTGATGCATGAAAACTTTGCATACTGCACTCCAAGCATTTATCTATACTGTGCTATCCAAAATATAGTATCTGCACTACATTATCTGAAAATGTCACAACGAGAGGATACTCCTCTGCACAAGGAGGACGAAGTCTCTAGAAGAGCAGGAAAGCATTGATTGACGTAAGAGGAGGCTAAAGAGGAGGATCGATGTGCTAAGCATCAATGGTTATAGTTCAAGTGGCTACGCAGGGTTGCCAACGTAGCGCTCAAGCATGTGCTAAAGACTATTACACGTACATCCATGTACGCTCAACCTAGACGTCTGTAAGTTTAATAATTCAATTTTAAAAAAAAGATATTGTCAATAAGTATCTGGCTAGCAATCAACACCATGGGCATTAGTTTTGTAGGCATGCAATCATGGAAAGAAGTAAACAAGCTGGTCTCCAAAAAAGAGCTCCAGGCAATCTAGCCCTTAGAGGTAGATGAAGAGGTAGCCTCAGGCAGTCAGGCAAGGAGATGCATAAGAACAGAGGGAGATGGAAGCACCCCAACCCAAGCTTTGGACCAACATGGGAGGTGTAACATAGCCAATTGCCAAGATGAATGGATTTGAAAAAATGCCAAGAAAATCTACATTGAGGTATATGGAAAGCCCCCACACCATAATGAAATGGCAATGTACTTCGCCAAATTCTTGTACACACACTTCATTAAGGGTATTGTGACACCAAAAATTGATATTTTGTATTTGGCATTGGTATTGTTTCTTCTATGTTTGATAAGAGTTTGAGTATCAAGTGATAGCCTAGCGGCTCTCACTTATTTCTATTTTCTAAGATATTGTATGGGATTGAGAGGATGAGTGGAATAAATCATTGTAAATACCATAGGTATGAATTATAAATACCTTGGTATTGGGCGAGAGTTATGTGTATGGGATATTATGGGGTTTTTAGAAAATAGGAAGAGTGAGTCATATAAAGAGGTGGGCTCATGTCCATGTGTTCCAATAATATAAGAGAGGCCACATGCCAAGTGTGTGGAAGGCATGTGGAGGAGTGTGGAGTCAAGAGGAATCCTTTTAGAATTCCCATGTGGAATAAGGAGGATGTGGACACATGGAAAAGAGAGGGTCTAGGCTATGGGCTCCATGTGGGGAGACTCTTGACTTTCTCAATATTTTAAGAGTCTTGAGCATCTTTTGATGGGACACATGGCAAGAGTAGCCAAAAAGGACATGGATGGTGATATACAGGCTTATGTGATTGATGGGGAAAAAAATCTACAGGTAGCAATTGTAAATGGGTGAAGCAGGGTGACAAAATTTCTATAAAAGGAGCCCTCCTCTCCCTTGTTCATCATCTCTTCCACCATTAGGCCTCATGCTGCTGTAGCTTTAGTCTCCTTAAGCCTCTTCCATGAGCCTTCTCTCCCTCTTGTAGATATTCTCTTATGTAGACTCTTGAGTCCATCTCTCTCTAGTTTATTCTCTCTCTATGAGTAAACTTGGAGCTTTTGCTTCCTCTTGTATGTATGAAACCTCTTCTTCTCCCTTGTGTTTGTAGTATTTTGAGTTGCATTAGAGTGGAGTCTCACTATATTGGTAATGAAGGTCACTTCAGGTTCTCTCTCTTAAGTGTCTCTTCCCTTTTTCCATTGCTTTCTCTTCCAAAGTGCTCAAAAGTGTTGTCTATTTGGCTGCTCATTGTGCATACATGGTTTATCTATATCCCAAGCCACAAAGGGGGCTGTTCCTTTCCTCCTAGGCAACCTATATGGGACTTGGATCGTTGATGAACTCTAAGCATGGAGGTAGTATTCTCCCAAGTTGGCACCAGTAGAAGGAGTAGGTGTTTTTCATGACAATTTGAGCCCCTGTCAATATTTTTCTCATAACTTTTCATTCGGTGGTCGGATTTGGACGAAACTTATATCAGTGCAAAGCTCTCTTTAAGAAAAATCATCTTATGTCTTTAGTTATTGTATTAGATTTGAAACCAAAAATCTATGACTCTCTTCTCTCTCTGTGACTATTTCTTTTTCAAATAATTTTTACCCCCGTCCATTAAACTGCCCATATCTTTTCGACAGCTTCTCTGTTTTTTATGAAACGCATATAAGAGCGAAGCCCATTGCAAGGGCATTTGAATATGTGTTTAAATATTTTACATCATGTCTCTGTTGAGAGTTATGGGTCTCTATGTCTTATGATAGTTTGGAGAATGTTTTGAGCTAAGTGTAAAGGTGTCTATGAAGGAGGTGCAATGTTTCCTCGGAACCTACCCATCCGACCTAATCAGCCCCTTCAAACTCCTTGATATATATCAGTTCATGTCATGTTGAGCCGCAAGATCTTCTTTCAACAACGTATCGCTCTTCTCTTTGGCACAGACCGGCTTGCGGGGATTATGGCCTCCGACAAGGGTGATTCTTGAATGCATGTACACACACTGTTTTCATGGTGCTAGTTGGTCACTTATTTTTGAAGATTTTGTTGAGGATCACATTGTGGAGGGTTTTCAACAAGTGGTTATGCATAATAAGTTGGTCTTGGTATACTAAGGCTCTGTGGGATCTTGTTTGGATCTTGTTTGGGATATTATTTGGATCTTGGTGTTTCCTTTTTGTGTTTCATCATGGTGAAGATTCGAGTGTTTCGAGGGACTCAAGGGGAAGACCCAGAGTCTTATCTTTGGGATTTTGTTCGAGGATGCCGGCTTTCTGGATGGTCCATGAAGGATCGGGTGGAGATTTTGCCTGATTTTCTTGAAGGTGTAGCCTTGAGTTGGCATGAGACCTTGCCAGCGGACTCTACCAAGGAGGACTGGGACCAAGTGGTGGCTGCAATGAACCAGAGATTTGGGGCAAGGGAGTCACCAAATGCTTTTGTGTTGCAGTTGGACCGGTTCTATCAAGAAGAGGGTGATATGGTCTCTGTGTTGGCAATCCGATATGAAACTTTATGGACAAAGTATGAAAGGGTAGCTTTGCGAGCTGTGGCATCTGCATCATCGGCCCCTCAAAGTCTTGTAGGGATGGAGCATTTAAAGATGAGCAAATTTGTTATGGCTTTGGAGCCTTGTCTTTGCTCGAAAGTAATAAGATCCAACAACATACATAGAGGCACTTCGCATTGCGACCAAGAAAGAAGCTTCTCTAAAGATCGAATCCTCTTTTGTGTCTTCAACAGCTTCAACTTCTAAGGTGGAGGTAATGGGCACTCCTCAGGTACCAAAGTCCTCTGAGTTAGATCATAATATCTCCCAATTGATGGCAGAGTTTGCTGATTTGAAATTGCATTTGGTTAATGCATGACAACCTAAAGTACCAAAGAGTGAAGATAGGCCTTGAGATAAGAGTGGGGTCACTTGCTATGAATGTAATATCACCTTGAGTGTCCTAGATTGAGAAAGAAAGAAGAAAAACAAGTATCCTTGTTAGAAGCTTCTTCAGGGGATGAGGAAAGAGAGGTAATGATGGCTAAACGGGGGCGTGGTAAAGCAAAAGAAGAAGAAGAAAGCAAGGAAGAAGTAGATGAGGAACATCAGGAAGAGGAACACCGTATTAAGAAAAAGAGGGCATCTAGAAGGAGAATTAGCCAGTCAAACTTTCCTTTAGGACAAGGCATTGGAAGCTATGACTTGTTGTCCGACCTTAGAGAAAAGGAAGCTCATATCACCTTTGGTCAATTACTTGCTTTGTCTCCAAAACTACGAAAAGAATGGGGAAAGCTAGCAAGCACAAGAGTGTCAAAGACAAAATAGAAGAAAAGTGCCATTCCTATTGTTCAAAAGGTACATATAGATGTTGGTGATGATGTACCTGTGGTTGATGTGATCATTGATGGTTAAGTGTCATGAGTGAGAAGACCATGATAGATGCTGATTTAAAATACTCTAGTACTACCTCTCCTTATCACATCAAATTGGCTAACACTAGGGTTAAGACCTTGGGAGTTGTGAAGAATCTAGAAGTGGATGTATGTGGAATTTCTGTGGTGACTGCTTTTAGGGTGATCCCTACCAAGCCAGATGCACGTGCCTATCCATTGATTTTGGGAAGGCCTTGGCTACGCAAGGTGAAGGGTGTTCAAAAGTGGGATACTAGAGAATTGATTTTGCAGGAAAATGATAAGAAGGTGCGCTACAACATCAGAAGTTGCAAAAAGGAAGTTGTCAAGGAGTAGTCTTCAACATCACAGAGTTTGAGCTCTGACTTAACTGATGAAGAAGAAGAGACAAGGTGTAGCTCCGAGGAGTCTAGCTCAGAGGGTGAAGTGGATGGAGTGGCCTTTGGTCTTTGTCTTGGTGCTGATCGAGATGAGTCAGGAGGGAACAAGGTGGTGGTACAAGAAGATCCTATAAAGACACTTTATGTGGAGGATGTGGAGCACACTAAACTACGCCAATGCAATGAAGAGCTTCTTGGTGATTCTCTATTAGGTAGTGAGAAGCTCCAGTACTTGGATATGTTAGATGATTTTCCATGTCTCTTTGCAACAAGCTATTGACAAGTTTGACCAGTCTCTCTTGTGGAGCACAAAATTGAGTTAAAGCCAGAAAGCAAGCCAATTGTGCTACGCTTAAGGCGATTGGGGGTGATCCAAGCTGAGGCGCTAAAGAAAGAGGTAACACTAAAACTTGAGGTAGGATTCATCTTTCCTGTTGATGATTCAAAATGGATATCTCTTATCGTTGTCACACCAAAGAAAGGAAATAAGTGGCAGGTTTGTGTGGACTTTTGCCCTTTGAATGCATGCACTAAGGGGGATCATTTTCCTTTGCCATTCCAAGATGAAATACTAGACCAAGTAGCAGGGCATGAGATGTATTTTGTATGTGATGGGTATTCTAGGTACTTTCCAATTCATATTTGATAGGAAGATCAAAAGAAAACATCATTTGTCACACCTTGGGGAGTTTTTGCTTACAGAGTGATGCCTTTTGGGTTGACCAAGGCACCAGCTAAATTTCAAAGGTTCATGAGTCAAGTGCTCGAGCCTTACTTGGGAAAGTTCATAAGGGTGTTTTTGGATGATTTTTGCATTTATTCTCGGCACATAGATCACATGGAGAAGTTAAAGATGGCCTTAGCTAGGATTGATGAAGCAAAAGGGTGTCTAAATCCTAGCAAGTGTCATTTGGCTCAAACAAAAGTAGTCTTATTGGGGCATATTGTGTCTGAAGAAGGCCTACAAATGGATCCTAACAAGGTTCAAGCAATCATGGCATTGTCAAGTCTTGAGAGTGTCACTGGTGTTCGCAGAATTCTAGGAAAGAGCAAGTATTATCAATGCTTTTGTGATGATTTCACAGAGATAGTGCATCCCATGAACTTGTTGACAAGAAAAGGAGTTTCTTTCCAATGGGTGTGGAGCAACAAGAGTCTTTTCAACAACTTAAGGGGGCCATGAGTAAGGGCCCAATATTAAAGCCTCCTGATTGGTCTCAAGACTTTTATGTAAATCCAAGTGTATCTTTGCATTTACTTGGTGCTGTATTGCTACAAAAAGGAGAGGTAGGTAGAATGCAACCCATCTATTATGCTGGTTGATAGCTTACAGAGGTGGAAACAAGGTATGAAGAAAGGAACACAGAGAAGAGACATAATGCAACCTACAAAAAAAATACTCCTCTCTAGTCCACCTCGTGCTAGCTGAGAAGACATCGGCATGATTGTCCTTGAAGAGGGAGGTATGTGATGAGTCCAGACATCTTCACGTGGATCAATCAAAAGCTGTTGGAAAAGTGGAAAGCTCTCCTACCAAAAAACTATTGGATTCTTCTTTGCTCTACATATTAGAGCTAATACTGAAGATTGCATCTGGAAACCACATGGAGAAAAACATGTATAGTACATTGACTTCTACTAGCAAGCATTATAGCATGAAAGATGGCAAAGATAGCATGCATAGGACTTATCCTTCCAAACATATCATGCATAGGACTAACGAGGAGACATTTGTCGAGGACACTTTTCTCATGGAATGCAAACATAGAATGCATGGAATGGTAGCTTACCTTAACAATTTTATCATGTTCTCTACAAAATCCATATGGAAACTTGTCATGAATGATCACACATCTGACAACTTCCAAGCCCTCGACATATGCAAACCATTCTCCAACCAATACATTGTCCTGCAAGCAATTAATTTTATTTAAAACTAGTAGAATAGAAACACAAAATGTGAAATGTCAATTGTGGTATTGTGCCTTACCTACCAAAGGACATATGCATCCCAACCAACCACTATCAGACAAAGAAGCTGATGCAACTGCAAGCCCATGCCGCACATGGTCCTCGAGCAAGACATTCCAAGTAGGAGTGGATCCTCTCTCATCAAGTGGATAGCCAGATGGAAAATCGAGCAATATAAAATCTGAAGCCCACTTCACCTTCTTACCCATCCTCTTGTAGTCCTGATCTCGACTAGCCACTATAATAAAAAACTCATGCAAAATAGCATACTTATCATTTCTTTTAGAGTCAGCAAAGTCTTTGCCCATTGCAATGTAATCTCCAACTGTACAAGCAAACAAAGGTGTGATGCCATGGGCCAAGGAAATGTCAGGTGACTGTGATCGATGGAACACATATTGCTTCACAACTCTCGAGATTGATTCTCCACCTATATGCAAAAGCAAATCAATTACAAGTAAAACTAGTGTTAAAGGAACAACTACATATGCAGAACACAACACCTTTACCTGCACTCTCTATGTGATCCATTTCATGCTGCATAGGACTAGATGGTCCCTCATCTAGAAAGAGAACAATCATAAAGTTATTAATGCAATGTCAAAACTAATTGAAGACAACATCAACAAACAATCATATTGTATCTTCCTTGCCTTTTTCTGTAGGATGTTCTTGTTTCTCTTTCTCTTTATTATCTCTCCTTGAGCTTCCCTCCACTTTGTCCTTGCTTGCTTCATTGGCTTTTTGTGAAGCGTAAGTATTGTACAAGTCTCTTTCTCGCACCAATACTTGTCCTTTAGGGAAATCTATCCACCAGGGACAATGTGCTAATTCCCATTGAGAGAGACGGTGCATGCTTGGTGGATACATGCATGTAGAATGACCAATCTCCACCCAACTCTTACACAAATTTGGAATGTCAGAGATCCTTTTCTCTATTGCCAAGTGGGAGAGATATCTATCAACCAAGAAACAAAAAAAATTGGATGTCCCAAACCATCAAAAGGTCAAGAAATCAAGTGGAACAACCATCAATGATTGTGTAATTACATGAATCAATAGCACAAACATAGACAAATGAAAAATGAACCTTCAAATGAATTGACAACATACCTATAAACCACCCTATGGGCAGCCATGTCCAACTCAAATAGTCCATCTCCTTTTTTTCCACCCTTGCTCTCCATCTTTGTTTCCTTTGATCTTAGCACCACAAGCATATGTTTTCTCCCCCCCAGTTTTATATCCTCCATATATTGCTACAATGTGTAATCCTTAGGGGTATCCAAAGGCATGCCCATTGTTGTGATCACCCTCAAATCTTCAAGCACTTTCAATGACTGTCTCTCCATCTTCTCCAAAAATATCTCTCTACTAATCCACCTAAACAGTAAAAGTTGATGCAATTTTATAATTAAAAAATAAGAGTCATGCCATTGGCAAGAAACAAACAAACACCATGAAAGATGATTTGTATTGGTAGAAGAAACACACCCTCTATACTCAAGGTCGCCCACAGGCATGAAGTACATGTCTCGCATAGGTTTAGTGGCTTCTAACAAAGAAAGGAAAATATTTTTTTTTTCTAATCTCAAATCAGATTTTGCAATGAGTTGGAGCTTCTCCAATGTCACACAAGAGTCCGTACCATCAAAGCACAAGGCAAACAACTTTTCCAACCAAGCCTCTCCAAGACCAGGATCTATACAATTCAACACCTATCCAAAGATGACATGTCAGTCACTTCACATCAAAATAAATGCAACAAAGTATAGAAAATTCAATTCACACCTTTTCCATCCTATCAACAATTCTCTTTTGAATTATGGTATGCTGCTTTCCTTCTGCCTCTCCCCTTTGATCTAAAGGTAGCTTTGTAGATATTTTGTCCATTGCTTTTTTAAGCTCTGTATTACATACATAAGTTCCAATTAGAGAAAGCAAAGGAGTGATAAAGATCTAAACATCAATACAAATGCAACATTCTACGTGGAAGACAAGCCTTGCTAGATAACCTCTTGTCAATGGAAACCATGGCTTCTTCCCTTTACTCTCTTGAGCCCTCCAATTCTCTATTGATTTGATCTCACTCAAAGACAATGTTCTCATAAACACCTGACTTGATAGCTGTAATCCTCTTTGGGATTGAACTCAGTGTTTGGGTACACTGTATCAGTCTGATGCATTTCCTTGCTTGCAAGAAACATATTTCCATGTTCATTTGCAAAATGACTGTGACTAGAATGTCCACCACGATGATTTCCTCTACCTCAAAAATTCCCTTGATTACCTACTGGATTGATCGCCTTGGTCATACTACTTCTTGTGGCAATCTCTTTCATAGTGTCCAAACTTGTGACAGTAGTTGCACTGAATGTTTGACACATTGGTGGATGCATTCCCTCGTCTTTGAAATCTTCCTCGATTGGAATGATTTCCTCTTTGCTGATTTTGATGTTGCTGAGGATGATGCTGATGCTGATTCTGACTTTGTTGATGATGTTTTTGCTGATGATGACTACTTTTTTGGTATGATCTACCTCTGCCTCTGCCTTTGCCTCTACTTCTGTTTGAAGCTATGAATGCTTGATCATTAGAATGACCTTTATGTGCTTGAATTGCCTGAGTCTTGAGTTCTTCACCAAGTAGGACTGTCTGAAGTTCTTCCACTGTCAAAATTTGCTGTTGGATGGCAATACTCTAGACTAGATTCTCGTATCCCTCTCCTAGTCCATTCAGGAATACTTGAACCATTTCTGTGGGGTTCATAGTCTCTCCTACTGCTGCAAGTTGATTATTGTAGTCTTTTATGTGGAGTAGATAAGCATGATCGATTTCACTGCTGTTGCAGAAACTCTGGTTGATTTGGTTTCTTAGGGTGAGAATCTTGGATGTGTTCTTGGACTCGTAGAGAGCTGCGAAGATATCCCATGCTTCTTTCGATGTCTTGACTGTGTTGAGCTGTCCTAGCATGAAATCTTGCACATTCTGCTTGATCAGATGATAGGCATACTTGTCTTTCCTATCCCATTCTGCCTGAGCTCGGGCAATGGTAAGATCTCCTACTGATGCAGAAACTATTTGTATAGCTATAGATCCCATTGTGGATCCCGTTGCTGGTGTTGTGACAACAAGTGGAGTAGAGCTACTTGTGGTTGGATCATCCAATGGTCTAGTTGTAGACCCATCGGCATACTCCCATTTGTCCTGAAGTACAAGAATGGTCTCCATTCGATATTTCCATGTACCGTAATTGGAGTTGTCTAACTTAGCAGATGCCTCCAGATTGAGGTTGCTGGTCATAGACATGGTGCAAGAAATGTACTCAAAAGTGTCGTGAAAATCTCTGTATGAATCAACTACAAATACACTAACTGTGCCAAGTGAAATCTTTGAACCATCGATGAAGATAGAACTGCAATATATAAAATTTGATATGTATTACAAGGCTTGTGGCAATGATGTCGAGAATAGCCAAGAGGCTTTACAAGGCTAAAATGATGTGCACAATGCCGTGAGATAGCCAAATAGGCTTTACAATGGTGGCATGTGTGTGTGAAATCAAGTGCTATCTGCCCATTGAAACAATCTGCAATGCCTCTATACTCTCTAAAGTTTGCTCACTGAACTAATGAACGTAAGGTTTTAGGTGATGCAATGATGTGAAACTGTATGTGAGCGTATGGACTGACTCTGAGTATAGGTACTAGTTGAGAATTTTGGGCATGGCTTAGATTGGCAACTTGGGGAAATTCAAAGCGTCCCCTCTATGGCGATCTAGTCTACTCTGATCTAGATCTATACCAACCGTTGATCGATGAAAGAACAACAAATAATTCCTTTTCTTTTGTTCTTTTTAAGTGCTGGGTCAGATGCATTACTGTAGAGGTGAATGTGCGTGAAGGAAGTGGTTTTGTCAATGAGGCTCAAATGTGAGTGTAACTTGCACCAAAATGTTTGCATGATGTGATGAGCATGTAGAGCACAAAAATTTGAGTGACTTTCCTTTTTGGAGTGCCCTCAAATTCTTCCTGGATTAAGAGATACGACTTGATCTAGGTGGAGGGGCAAAAGGAGTGTAATTGTGCTCAATGATGATGTGTCACTGTGGGTCACATGCAATGATGATGTGGCACTGTGCCTAGCAAGAGGTATGCCCAGGGAGCCTTGTGCTGAGGTGGAAGGAGTGGTCACATGCAGTGACTGTGGAGCACTATGTGTGCTGTTATGGATAAATTTGACCAAAGTAAAAGGCATGAATATGTGTGTGTGCTTGTATGTGTGGCAATAGTATAATAAAATATGGTGTGCATAAGGCCTAGGGTTGAGGTGGCAGGGCATGACCATGTGCCACCCTTCCATGTAAGAGGACCCATAAGGTGTGTTGTACATAATCCATGGTAGTAATAATATAAAATGATAAGGTGGCATGGGTCCTCCATGCACCACCCCTCCACCTAGGTAGTCCCACGCCTGCATTTAGTGACATATGGCCGAAGGACCATGGGAGAAGTAATATAAAATAGGTGGAGATGGATATGATATTGGATTATTCCCTTTATGTAGGATAGGCCCATGTGGAGGGGGGGTGTAGAAAGTCCAAGAAACACTATATTAGGGAATTTCCAAATAGTTTGGGGATTCCCAAAAAGTGAAGATTTGGCCACATGGTCAAATCTCAAGCCCTTACTTGAGAGTGTAAATACTGTATTCAAGAATCCTTACAAGTCCTACTTTTAAATAAGGTGTTAAGATTTTAGCCACATGGTCAAATCTTCAACCCTATTTAAAAATGGGACTTTGGAAATTCCCAAATTCTATAATATAGTGTTAAGAATGCAAGTTAAATAATGGGAAAGTAGGATGAGGTGGCAAGATTCCTTGTGCCAACCCTACACTTGTTCTCCTAGATGTTTGAGCGTATTATAAAATTGGGAAGAGACCAAGGGAGTATCTTAGACTTGGGATATGGGGGTTGATGTATGTGAAAAAATGAGGCAAAGGGCTGTCGCACACAATTGAGAGTGCGTAACCGCCTAGCCCACATGGGACACTCTTCCACACACACCATGCATGTGGGAGGATGCATTAATTGGGAGAGACCCCCTCTCTTGGCTATAAAAGGAGGGGGCTATTCCTTGATGGAACACGCTCATTCTTGTAAAGCCACCTAGCTAGTACTTTGATTTCCCCCCCCATCTTTCCAATAAAGCATGACTCTCTTCCCTTGATGTCTCCATCTCTACATTCCACCTCCCATCATGTACATGCTCCTCTTCCCCCTCTTCCTTCCCCCTTGTGCCATAGTCCCCCTCTTCATTCCCACCCCTCTTAATCTTTTTTCCCCACCTGTGTTAACACTTCTTCCTTGATGTTCCCATTTCCTCCATGGCCCTCGAGCATCGCCATGCCTAGCGTCTAGCCTCATGCATTGAATTCTTTTCTAGTTAATAGAATTGGTGTGAGAGTGCTCTCAACGGAAGCAAGAATGGAAGAAGGAGAGAGAGAGAGACAGAGAGCCACACAAGTTTTGGTGGGTGCAAAACCACCCTAATCTTCTTTTTCATTCATTTATATATGTGTCTGAGTATTGTACATAACTGGGGTTAAGGCACAGTGACCTTTAACCCCCACAACCTCCCACTTAAAGGACAATGTGCCTTTAAGGGAGAACAACCAGTGAGCATACTATCCAATGCCCATCAATACACGACAATACTCAAACCGCTGACTAGGCATTAGGAAAAAAGGGAGCTCATTTTGGGGCCTTTTAGAAGAGAGAGAAAATAGGCTCTCAACCAATTAGGAGTAGGCCAACGTAACGTTGAAAATTCAACAAAAGAAGATGAAAATAAGAAAAAGAAATAGTACTATATGTTCGTAGAAGCATGTCACATTAATTAGGTGATCTGATTTGAATCTTTAAAAATCTATTTTCTGTGCAGAATTTGATGATTCTGACACCGCAGACGCGTCCGGAACGGCCCAAAACCCCAAGAACGGCACTGGAAACGCTGAAATCGAACATGCGGAGGCTCGGAAACAGCCAAAAAAGGTCAAAAAACGCGATTTGCAGCAAAATGCGATATGGCACTTTTGAAATTTCAAAAGGTGCCAGATCGCATTTTGCTGCAAATCCCACTTTTCGGCCTTTTTTGGCCGTTTCCGAGCCTCCGGATGTCAGTGCCGTTTTTGGGGTTTTGGGCCGTTCCGGACGCGTCTGTGGTGTCAGAATTACCAAATTCTGCACAGAAAAGTGTTGCTCTTATATGAACATTGAATGTAAAGCATGTGAAAGAATATATTTATTCCTTTTCACACTGACATTTCTCACGCAAGTATCCATATTTTCTTGCTTTTGTAGAGAGAGAAAAGAGAAAATAGTGAATTTCTTACAGGGCCCCAAAATGAGCTCCCTTTTTTCCTAATGTAGACTCTTCGTCAGCATATCTGCAGGGTTATCATCTGTATGAACCTTGACAAGCTCTATGCGCTTGTCCTCAAGTACCTCCCTGATGAAATGGTACCTGACCTCAATGTGTTTGGTCTTTGCATGAAAGACCGGATTCCGTGCTAGCTGAATAGCACTCATGGAATCACTATGCAATGTCGGTACACCTGTATGAATCCCCAAATCTCCCACTAGCCGATCAAGCCATATAGCCTCCTTGCAACCCTCTGTGGCTACAACATACTCAGCCTCTGTGGTAGACAAACCAATGCACTTCTGTGCGCGAGACATCCACGACACTGCACCACCTGCAAAGGTGAACACATAACCAGAAGTGGATCTCCTACTATCCACATGCCCTGCATAGTCTGAATCTGTGTACCCAAGTACACGCACGTCTCCTTTACCAAAGCAAATGCACATCTCCTTGGTACCCTTCATGTACCTCATGATGCACTTAACTGCCTCCCAATGCCTCTTTCCTGGATTAGCCATATACCGGCTAACAACTCCCACTGCAAATGCAATGTCTGGTCTAGTAGCTATCATAGCATACATAAGACTCCCAACTGCTGATGCATAAGGAACCTTGGCCATCATGGCCCTTTCCTCATCTGATTTGGGACTATCTGTATGACTCAGTTTCACATATGGAGGCAATGGAGTACTCACTGCCTTCCCCCCCTCCATATTGAAACGCTGCAATACTTTTGTAACATACTCTTTTTGTGAAAGCCAAAGGAGTTTCCTACTCCGATCACGCGTGATGCGCATACCAAGAATATGACCTGCAAGTCCCAAATCCTTCATATCAAAGGCCTCATGCAACTTGGCCTTTAATGCATCTAGCTCATAAGTATTCCTGCTAGCCAATAGCATATCATCCACATATAGTGCCAGGATTATCAGGCTACTATCCTTAGCCCTTTTAGTGTAGAGGCAGTGATCAATTTCACTCCTTCTAAAACCCTGGGACCGAATGAAAGCATCAAACTTCTGATACCATTCTCTAGGTGCTTGCTTAAGACCATAGAGACTCTTTTTCAGCTTACAAACTAAATGCTCTTTGCCTTTTTCTTCAAAGCCTTCCAGCTGAACCATGTAAATTTCCTCATGCAAATCCCCATGCAAGAAAGCTGTCTTGACATCCATCTGCATAAGCTCCATATCCTCTATTGCCACTAGTCCAAGCATGCATCTAAGTGTGGTCATCTTCACAACCGGAGAGAATATCTCATCAAAGTCCACACCCTTCTCTTGCTTGAACCCTTTAGCAACCAAACGGGCCTTGTATCTAGGCACATCATCACCTGTGACCTTCATTTTGTAGACCCATTTACATGGCAATGCTTTCTTTCCATGTGGCAAAGAAACCAAGTCCCAAGTCTTATTCTTCATAAGTGAACTCATCTCTGATTGCATAGCATACTCCCACTTGTGTTGATCCTCACGCATCATAGCCTCTCTGTAGCAAGAAGGCTCCCCGCAATCAGTAAGCATCACATAGTCTACCCCTGGAACAAACCTATCAGTCGGTCTAGACACTCTAGATGATCTTCTCAAGGGCATTTCAGCTTGCTGTCCCACTTGCATATCAGCCACATTTGGCTCATCATTTCCACCAATAGATGATCCATCATCTACCCTTGATTGTATACCTGTGGGAGTACTTGGTGGCACCATTTCTTGCACATTTGGTGCATGGACAGCTTGCTGTCTATCAACATATGCAGGTGGATTCACATCCTGGAAAGTGATTTTCCTCATTTCCACATCCCTCATGGGTGCCTTATGCATCTTCTTCTCATTGAAGACTACATCATGGCTGCGTATGATCTTCTTTGCTTCTGGATCCCAGAGACGATAGCCCATCTCTCCACTTTCACCATAACCCAGAAAGATGCATTTCCTAGACTTAGGATCTAGCTTCTTTCGAAGCTCTTTTGGCACATGTGCATATGCCTCACACCCAAATATACACAAATGAGAGTAAGAGGGCTTCTTGCCACTCCATGCCTCTTCAGGAATACCACCATCCAAACTCTTACTAGGTGATCTATTGATCACATGCACTGCAGTCTTCATTGCCTCAGCCCAAAAACCACCAGAAAGACTTGCATTGGAAAACATGCATTGCAACCTTTCTTGAATGGTACGGTTCATCTTTTCTGCAACTGGATTTTGCTCTGGAGTATGAGGGGATGTGAGCTCCCTCTTAATCCCACGTGTATCACAGAAATGCTGAAAGTCATGAGAGAGATACTCTCCACCATTGTCAGTCCGTAGGCATTTAAGCGTTCTACCTGACTGATTCTCAACCAAGGCCAGCCATTTCTGAAATACCTGGAACACATCACTCTTTCGAGCTATAGCATAAGCCCACACTTTCCTAGTTGCATCATCAATGAATGTCACATAGTATTCAGCCCCGCCTAATGACCGTGTAGGCATGGGACCACATACGTCTGAATGCACCAAATCAAGCATTTCAAACTCTTTCTTTCCCCTTCTTTTATGGGCTGATTTAGTCTGCTTCCCATAGAGACAGTGCTCACAAAATTCAAAATCAGAGAAACTCAAATGCGGTACATAACCCAAACGGCATAAGAGTTTCATTCCATTCTGGCTCATGTGCCCCAACCTGCAATGCCACAAAGAAGTGCTTGGCTGCTCGGTTATTGCAACAACATGATCAAATACCCCTGATACATGTAAGGGATACAAAGTCCCACACTTGGCACCCCTGGCCAAAAGCATAGAGCCCTTTTGAATTTTCCAACTTTGAAAGCCAAAAGTGGTGTGAAAACCAGCATCATCTAGCTAACCCACTGAAATAAGACTCTTGGTCAGCTTAGGCACATGTCTCACATGTTTCAAAACAAATGCAGACCCATTTGCAAAAGAAAACTTTATGTCACCTGCTCCCACTATGTCACATGCATAGTCATTTCCAAGATGCACACAACCTGTCTTTCCACTATCATAAGTGGAGAACCATTCCCTATGGGGAGTAACATGGAATGAAGCACCAGAATCCAAAATCCAATCTTGGGAATATGCATCATCTGAAGTGGTAAGCAACTCTGCAGATAAACTAGACATGAAGAGAACATCACTGTCACTATCACGTGTGACTGCATTGATCTCCTCGATCTTCACTTTTCCTTTGTCCTCCCTTGGACTCTCTTCCTTTTGATTTGCACCCCAATTTGCATTCTTTTTCTTATCCTTTTGCTCTCTTTTCAGCTTGTAGCAATCCTTTTTCATATGGCCCTTCTTGCCACAATGGTAACACTCAATGTTCCGTGCCCTGGATTTGCTACGTGACTTCACTCTTTCTTGGGACTTCCCCCTGAACTGTGATCTACCCCTTTGCACATTTAAGGCTGCATCCTGCTTGTTGCCATCCATAGACTTCCGTCTAATCTCCTCGGCCAACAAGCTACCCACAACATCATCAAATTTCAGTACTCCACCAGGTGCAGAGTTACTGACAGCTGTATGGAAGGTATCCCATGAGGATGGCAATGAACATAAGAGAAATATTGCCTTAGTCTCCGCATCAAAATTCATTTTCTGAGCCTGAAGCTGGCTGAAAATAATATTGAATTCATTCAAGTGAGAAGCAATGGAGACCCCTTCCTTCATCTGCAGCTCAAACAACCTCTTCATGAGGTAAACTTTATTAGAGGCAGTTTCCTTTTCATAAGTGGCACACAATTTCTTCCACAAATCTTCCGTAGTCTGCTCATTTACTACTATGAAATAAACTGACTCTGCAAGATGAAGTCTAATAGTAGACTTTGCTAATGCATCCAACTCATTCCAATCATCCTCAGACATATTTGCAGGCTTAGCTTCAATCCCTGCCAAGGGTTTAATCTGCTTCTTTTGAATAAGCACATCCCTTATCTGTTCTTTCCACAAAGAAAAGTTTGTCCCATCAAACTTTTTAATGCTGAAAAACTCCTTTTCAGGCATGGAAGAGGATGCCATGATGCAAATAAAGCAAAATCCCAAATGCTAGTGCTTGCAAGAGAGAATCACACCAAATACCAGGTGCACCCAAATGTGTATGCCACAATAGAGTGAAATATCACCAAAACTCAAAGCTCAAAGCATCAAAAGATGCATCAGACTCATGTGCATATACTATGCATCCATATGAGCAAATCTGGCCCAAACGAAAATGCCAATAAGTGCCAAATGACTCAAGCATAAACACTGTCCACTGGCATATGCATCAATAATGTCTCATCCAAGAGAGCATAGCACTATCAGTGCATCACCTGCAATGTTTCAAAGCTGTCCCTCAGCTTAAAATAGCATCCATGTGCAAAGCGTCCATAAAAAATAGCATCCCACAAGGCAATTTGGGCCTATCAGCGCATCCAACAAGGACCGCAATGCATCCAAATGGCCTATAAATCATCCACTGCAACCCAATGCATACCAGGAATGAGCGCACACTGCTCAAACTGCAACCAGAGTGATCTGCATAAGGTATGCTCAAGAAATCATAGTCCCACGGTAATGAGCGCTACTGAAAATAGAACCTGAGATGCTTCAAAACATGGGCGCCATTGCATAATCGGACTCAGCAAGAAAATCTGCAAATATCTCTCTTCTGCCAGAACTCCAAAATCCCAACTGATGAATGAGAAATGGGAGTCAACACTTATCCACTGCCATGTGGCATAAATCTAAGGTTTCAAAACCTTAGCATGAAAAATGCATAACAGAGAGACGAAATCGAATACACAGAGATTTATAACTCTGAAAATCCTCCACCGAATCACGCAATAACTGATAGGTAGGGGTTTTTGGGCGTCCGGAACGCAATGGGACAGACGGTTTTGGAAACCGTGGTCTCAATCACTGGGTCCAACACACGGACTGAAAAACGTTTTTGGAAACAGAGCTATCTGTAAACTCCACCGGAGTGTGAATGATGAGCAACATAGAAGTTTTAGGACCTCCTGAGTCCACCGGAACTGACAGATCTGCAAATGGTTGCTCCAAACTTGAGTTCCAACACTCGGGCAAAAAACGCAGGAACTGATACAGTGAGTCAGAAATCCACTGAAATGATCCCAAATTCAAGAATGAAGGTGTTTCCAAGCTCCTAAAGTGAAGTGGACACTAAAAGCAAGCAATAGTTGCCTCTACAAGTCAATATGGAGTCTCTGTCATCGAACGGAACAGGGAAAAGCTCAAAAAACGACTTTTTCTTTGAAAACTCTTAACAGGCTCTCAAAACCACTTCGCAAAGCCAAAGTAACTTTTCCAAAGGTTCCTCCAAGGTCTCTGCACACTCGGATGCAAGTAAAGTCACCCACAAAGCTTCCCACAAAGCTTCTCCTTCCTCCCACAGAGCTACTGAGCTTCCAAGCATTCACACACGCTCAGCTAGATCACTCGGGCTCTGATACCAGTTGAGAGTGCTCTCAACGGAAGCAAGAATGGAAGAAGGAGAGAGAGAGAGACAGAGAGCCACACAAGTTTTGGTGGGTGCAAAACCACCCTAATCTTCTTTTTCATTCATTTATATATGTGTCTGAGTATTGTACATAACTGGGGTTAAGGCACAGTGACCTTTAACCCCCACATGGTGTGGCTGTTGGGATTGAAATCTCCACAGCTAGTGGTGTAAAATTTGTTACTCTTACGGCTGGGTGTAGTTTTATAGCACCTTTTGTGTGCGGTTCTTTGCTTCTGCGCCTTTGATCTTTGTATCTTCTACTCATAGTTCTCTGTCTCTGCGGCTACAAAACTTCTCAATTTTTGCACCTTTAGCCTATGGTTCTCGCACATCTTCTGGGTTCCTGTGCAGCGCCACGCATCTTCTAGTCGACCGTGCCTGCAAGACCGCTCATGCACATCTGTAACACCCGCACGCCCCCTAGTTGCAGCTAGCACATCTGCGCATCGTGGACAGATCATGAATCATGAGTGTTTTCTGAGTTCCTGTGTCTTCTGGTGCATCTATGCGTCACGGACTCGATGATCATGCAAATTGGATGCCTATATTCCATGCAAACATATTTATTATATCTTCCTTTCATACCTTGGATTGGATAGCAGAAATAATATGTTTGTTCACCAAGCCATCTTGAGTAAAAAAGAGATAATCCAGGCATTGTCCCGCATGCCTTGAGGTTTAGTTTTTGGAGACTGTACTTTCATGATGGTCAACAGAAAATGGAAGGGCTATTATAATAATCCTTTTTCCATGAGGATTTTGAACCACAAAAATGGTATTTTTTTGAGGACTGATCCTTCATGATGTTGAATACAAAATGAAAAGATATCTATAATAATCCTTTTTTCCATGAAGATTTTGAACCACAAGAATAATGTTTTTGGAGCCTTTTGCATTTCTCCTTGTGTAAAATTTTGGTTTGTTTCTCTACTTGTTGATAATTGTGGTGTATTGTTATAGCAAGTCTGCACCAGCAAGTACTTGCAACCAAGCTGAGTACTCGGCACTCATTTTTGGGCTACAAAAGGCACAAGAACATTGCATCAAGCAACTTGAGGTGCAAGGAGTTTCTCAACTCGTGTGTGAACAAGTTAGTGGAAGGTGGAAGGTGTGGAGCAAAGGCTTGGTTCCATGACATCAATAAGCATTGAAACTTTGCCAACAATTTGAAGAGGTAAAAATTCAGCATATCCCTCGAGCTCAAAATATAGTTGCTGATTTCTTGGCACATGAAGCTTGTACTTCAATCACGCATGAAGCAAGTGGAAGCACCACCCCAACAAAGCTGCAAGCCACAAAGGAGGGTGATCATTTGTAAGGAATGCAAAGGTTGTGGTCATCATGAAACTAAGTGTTGGGCATATTTGATACGAGTTTACCAACTTTGGAAGATCATCAGAAAGGTCCTCAAGGACATTGCTCAAAAGAAAGATGCTAGACCACACACCCCTTAAAGAAATAGCATGGTGATTACAAGAACTGGAAGAAGCTAAAGGTGATGTGCAAGCTCTCCAACTGTTGACATTTGTCATGGCATTCTTGTTTGCCTTGATGAACAACCTCATGTAGCACCGTGTCTCTAACCCTCCTTGTAAAGATGGATGCGATATCATGAGGGTTGGTCCTTTTAAGATTGTCTACGAGCTATTCTATGCCAAAAACTCTTCCCGTGTAGTATTTCACAATACACCAGTCATACCCTACCCTGCCTATGTGCTCCCTATGTGTGCTTTGTGGATGTATCTTCACCTGATTTTCAATTCAAGCTACCTCTTTCCATTGTTTGCCAATAGACAAGCCTCATTTCGACTCTCTCTTTTCCATTTTTCAAGCATGGTTAACATTCCCATGTTCTGTGGATGGGTTGAAGAAAATCCAAATGAGTATCTTGTGGCCTTCAAGTGCTCGTTGTGTTTCTCTCAACTTTCTTATTGAAGATAGATGGCTGTTGGTTCTTCCCACATTTCTAGAGGGTTTGGCTCAAGTGTGGTATGAGAAGCAAGCAGACGACGTTCGCCAAAGCTGGCCAAGCTTAACAACAATGATGATTGAGTATTCTAGCAAAGAAGAGGAGCCGAAGAATGTGTACCTGCAGGTGGCAAACTTGAAGCAGTCAGAAGGTGAGATGGCACGTCGATATGTGGATCGAGCGGCCGTGCTCCTGGACCGTTTAATTGCCATGCAGGAGGACAATGCCGGATTTCGAGATAGAATGACTCAACATGTGCTGGGCTACCTTGTAGCAGGAGGAAGTGACGAATTTCACGTCAAGCTTAAATGGGAGAATACAAAAACTATGGTGCTAGCACATGAGATTGCTCAAAAGTTTGATAAAGTTCAGTCTGACCCCGCTTCAAAGAAGATGATTGTCCCTACGCAACCCCCTCAATTCTTGCAACAACAACCTGGGGGGTCTAACTCAGGGGCATACCCCCACCCCTCATCAGGGATGTATCCACCACCTCCACCTCAAATGTATGGTCCTCCCTTAGATGCTTACCCTCAAAAAGGAGTATATCCTCAACCTTCACCTGGAAAATTTCCCTAGCCTCGCCCATGAGCCCCCCTCCTTCCTACTCCCCCAGCCCCTCCTGATAAAGAACCCGGAGTCAATGACCTAGCCAAGGCCCTGAATGATCTTTGGCTTGGGATGGTGGGCATCAGAAATCAAGCCAATTGCCCTCTAAGAGAATGTGCCAATGTTCTGTGCTACGAGTGCTCCCTCAATGGTCTTTGAGCATCGCGCTCCCTCAACTAATAGCATTAAGCCCTAAGGTGAGACGTGAGCTACAGCAAGGGCTCTCAACAAGGAGGAGCAAGAAAAAGGAAAAGCTATGAGAGGTCTCTTCTATCTCTGAAGAAATTTATCGGCACCCACATACAGTAGATGTCATCATAGATAATTGCCATGTCAAAAGTGTGTGTGTTGATGGGGGCGCTGCATGTAATTTCATGGTTTCCCGAATCATGAAGAAATTGAATTTGAAATGCACAAGGCGTTCCTCCACTCAAATCAAGGTAGCAGATGGTCGATGACTCACCACCCTGGGAGTCATTGAGGATTTGCCCATCACTGTCAATGGGTTGACCACCACTGTCAATTTTTATGTAGTGGACATCGAAGATACAGGCAGGAGTTACCCAGCCATACTCGGGAGACCATGGTTGAGAAAGAGTGATGCAGTCAGCTATTGGAAGACAGGACACATGTCTTTTGGTTCTTCTAAGGAGAAGATCCCAATGCAACCAGGTGCCACTGAACCAGAAGAAGAAGAGGAGCAAGACAGTGATATTCTCTCATCCTCGATGTCTGAATCAATGGAAGAATCAGATGGTGGGAGGAGTTCTCAAAGGACGAAGTTTACACGATGGGGGTGTCTCCGACCCCGCCACCTACAGAAAAGGTAATAGCTAGTCCTCCACAGCTTGAAGCTATGCTTTCCCCATACCTCACTCCAAGTGAGAAAGACGAGTTCCTAGAAATGTTCAAAGATTTCCCTGACCTCTTCGCAACTAGCTACTGCCACCTTTGCCATGTGACTGCCATAGAGCACAAGATAGAGCTAAACCCTGATGTAAAGCCTGTGGCTCAGAAGTATCGGAGATTAGGGCCCCTATAGACTGATGCTTTGCGCTCAAAGTTGCAAAAACTTGTAGAAGCTGGGTTTATTGTTCCGATTCACAATACTGAATGGGTTTCACCATTGGTAGTCACCCCAAAGAAAAACAACAAGTGGTGGTTCTGCATCGACTATAAGAAACTTAATGCAGCACCAAAAGGGACCATCATCCTCTTCCCTTTCAAGACCTCATTCTTGTGAAGGTAAGTGGTCATGAGATGTATATTTTCTATGATGGTTACTCTGGGTTTTATCAAATCAGAACTGCTGAGAAGGATGTGCTTAAAACCACATTTGCCACACCTTGGGGGACATTTGCATTCAAAGTAATGCCATTTAGCCTCACCAATGCTCCCGCTACCTTTCAAAGATTGATGCAGATGGTGTTTGCTCCTTATTTGGGGATTTTCTTAGAGGTGTTTTTAGATGATTTCTATATATTCTCGGCACATAAGGAGCACTTCATGAACAAGCTCTCCCCACCAACAACCAAACGTCAGGTACGCTCATTTGTCAATCTAGCAGGAAACGATCGCCCCTTCATTGATTAATATGCTGCTTTGATGTGACCCATGACTATGCTATTAAAAGATGGAGTTGATTTCTCTTGGGATGAGGATTGTGATCATGGGTTTATACAAATCAAGAGTGCTCTGGCTTCAGAACCCATTCTACACTCTTGGGTTTGGTGAGCACACTTTGGCGGGTATTCTTCTCCAGCAAGGGGAGGATCGGTTCATGTATCCCGTTTGATTTGCTTCTCAACAATTGCTCGAAACTGAACGATGCTACTATGAGGCTGACAAGCATGCTTTGTCTTTGGTGTTCTGCATTGAGAAATTTAAGCATTATGTTGCTGGAAAGTCCTTCATTATAATCTATAGCAATGGTCTTGCAAAGCAGGTTCTTCAATCACCAAATCCCTTGGGCCGGTTGGCCAAATGGTTGGTAGTTTTACAAGAATATGATTTTTCTTTCAAAATTGTAAAAGGGGGTTCTTCCAACTTGAAGAATGCTTTGATTGATTTAGAGGAGTGCCTCGATGTAGCCCTTGTAGCGACCATAGAAGTTGGGGATCCATGCTATGGTGGAATCTACAGGTTTCTGACCACTTTCTCCTTTCCTCCAGAAAGTACTAGCTATGAGAGAAAGAAAATCCGTAGAGATAGTAAGCGCTACACTCTCTTTGATGGGGTGTTATACCGTCAAGGCCTGGATGGGGTACTAAGATGGGCCATTGATGCAAATGAAGTAACTAAGGTATTGAAGCATTATCATGATGGATTTTGTGGAGGCCACTATGCCGGTGACTATACAGCTAAGAAGATTTTACATGCTGGGTTGTATTGGCTGACCTTGTTCAAGGATGTTACTATGTATTGCAAAACTTGTGAATCATGCCAATTCTTTGGTAGGAAGGATTTGCATCCTGGGCAACATCACCGAGTGATGTCCATCCATCCCGTTTCAGAAGTGGGGAATAGATTTTGTTGGGCCCCTACCCATGACTGCCTGCAAAAAGAAGTATCTTTTGGTAGCCACTCAGTATGTCACTAAGTGGGCTGAAGCTATCGCCCTCCCCGCTGCAAATGGTAAGGCAGTTTCAAATTTCATAGTTGAACATATCTACACAAGGTTTGGGACATCCATGGAAATAGTATCTGACCATGGGAGTCCATTCTTAAATGAAGAAGTGGAGTTGCTCATGGATCGCATGGGTATTGATCACCGCACCTCTAGCATCTATCATCCAGCGTCCATGGGACAAACGGAGCGGACCAATGGCCTCCTTTGTAAATCCATGGGAAAAATGGCCATAGGGAACAGGATCAAGTAAACTAAATTAGCCAGCTTCCTTATAGTAGCTATGGAGGTCCATAATATTTTTGAATTGGGGGCTATACTTAGCTCTAGTGGATTCCATGAGGGCATACACTTAGCTCTAGGAAAGGGTTCCCAAACTCATCCTCTAAAAATATGAAACACATGGTGTAGTTTCAATCGAGCATGATAGTCATGCATATGGTTGAAAACCATAAACTCCATCACGCATAGCAAGAACTAGCTACTATGACATCCCCAGTGACATCATCACTGCCCAACATGGGACAGAATTTTCCTATCCATGTAAAATGGATATAAATACAAATTTCATGGCAACGAAGAGCCACCACCTTAAGCACACTTGTGGATATGATAGGGATTACACTGTGTCTCTATCAAAGGAGTGGAAAGAAGAGGCATGAGCCTTGAGCAATAGAGCACAAAGATATTTGTTGAGCCCTTACTTGAGCTCTAACAAAAGTGAATTTGAATCAGTGAACAATTTTTGTTAGAATAAGAGAGCCTACATCACCAAAAGCATGATTGAGAATACACTTACCATCCTTGGAGGAAATAATTAGTTAGTTTCTTAAAGCATGCATGGAAGAGATTGGATCACTATAGGTGATTCCCCCATGCATAGATCAATATTTACATTTTTTGCAAAGAATGAAACAAATCATTTTTCCAAAGAAATATTAGGCTATTTCAAAGGAAATAAAGGCATTTTGTTTTCAATAGACATGAGGTACTATGAGGTCTATGTAGTACTAGAGGACCTCTTGAGAATTTCCATAAATTTGCACCATTGAGATAGGCTTCATGGGATAAACTCTAACCTTATATTCAGAGTGTGAAACTTAGTGTATATTTAGTCATCTCTCTCTCTCTCTTTCTCTCTCTCTCTCTCTCTAGTCCTTCAACATGGTACCAAAACTTACATTGCTTTTACTCTTCTCATGACTATCAAGCCCTTATATTTGTTAAGGAATAAGACTCCATGTCAAGAAATTATTTTTTTAATAAATCCAATTTGTAGTATAGGGTATCCTCTTTGAATTGATCTATAGCTTCAGTTATCATCTTCCCAAAATTATGAATTTTTTATGAGCTCATGTAAAGTTTTTCTGAGAGCTCAGTAAGTCATGTCTTTTAGAGAAAAGCAAAATCCTTAAATATTTTTCCAATGAATTATGTTGCTTTAGTTTGAGCATGCTATGCTTCCTAAAACTTTCTTCCAACTAAGTGGATTTCTCCTTCTTTATAGTTAGTAGCCATGCAGAGTGCCATTTGTTATCTACTCTAGATTTTGTAAGGTCTCTAGATAGCTTCGTGCTCTTAGCTTCTTTGAGAGCTCAGAAGAATAGCTCATGCTGCCATTTGAAGCTATAGCTAATCTTCAATCACCTAGGTAAATATCTCTTACTCCATTCCATCATCCCTGGCCTTGAATTTCAAAAAACATCATTCTCTATGCATTTTGCACCATGCTATATGATGTTAACCTACTAAAAAACCTCTGCAATAGTGACAACATCTCTGCAAACCAAGAGAGATGTAGATTAGCACATTATAGAGGAGATTAATGTCTACAAAGGCAAGTAGTCCCTTGCCCACTAGCATGATTCCCATTGGTTCTATTCACATTCATACATTTGATAGTACCTCGATACCTTTAGTAGTGGGCACTTTACCACATCAATTATTCTTAAATAACACGGCACAGCGAAAGTCGGATCAACATAGTCGGTGGAACCGATGAGTCAAGCTAGTCGGTGAAGTCGACCAGTCAACCTAGTTGGTGGAACCGACTAGTTGTCCATGGAATATTAAGGGAATATTCCCTTTACCATCGCCTCAGGGGCTCTCGCCCTCGAACCCCCTAAGGGGGCTGCTAGCCCCCTTGGGACCCCCCAGCTAAGGGTCCAACTGACCCCCAAGCCCCAGCAAGAATAAGGGGCTCTCACACAATCACCCCCCCTCAATGTCCATCCATAGGTGAACTACCTTCTCGGCCCAATGCTGAGTCTCTGAAGATGACCCTAAAGCTGATCCTTCCCGAGTGCCTTGGTGAAGATATCTGCTCCATTTTGCTCTGTTGGACAGTAGACCAATTCCACTATCCCATCCTCGATCAAATCACACACATAGTGTTACTGCATCTCTATATGTTTTGCGCATGCATGAAACACTAGATTTTTAGCGTCACTTGTAATAAGGAGATCATCCACATATAGAACAATAATAGTAGATTTTTCACCTTTCCTGTACACATACAAGTTAGCATCTGAGGCACATCTTTTGGAGTTTAATTTATGAAAGAATTTGTATATTCGTTGGTACCATGCTCTTGGGGCCTATTTCAACTCGCCGTACAGAGCCTTCTTCAGCTTACATATCTTATTCTCATAATGGGGGGCCTCAAACCCAGGTGGTTGAGCCACCTACACCTCCTCCTTCAGGTCACCATTCAAGAATGCTGATTTAACATCAATTTGATAAACTAGCCACTTTTTATGAGCAGCCACCGATAGTATTGTGCGAATAGTGGTCATTCTGGCAGTCGGAGTGAAAGATTCCTGAAAATCAAACCCTTCAACCTGCGAAAATCCTTGTGCAACCAATCTGGCTTTGTACTTTTCCAAAGTCCCATTGGCCTTGTACTTTACCTTCCAAACCCACTTGGTGCCAATAACCTTTTTGTTAGGTGGTCGATCTACCAGCTCCCAAGTTTCATTCTTCATGATGCTATCATACTCTACTTGCATAGCATTTTTCCAATCTTGGTCTGCAAGTGCTTCCTTCAAACTCGCAGGCTCCTTTACTTCTGCAATTATCTCAGCCATCAAGGCCATATTGACTATGTGAACAGAAGCCCTCCTTTGCTCCTCAATTCTCTGAGACCGCCTTGGTCCATCTGCATGCTACTCAATAGACATAGGCATTTGGTTATCATGGTCATAGAGTTGCCTTACCCATCACGGCAATGGCTTTTCCGGTGGTGTAACAACAGGTTGGTGACTTATACCTTCATCATCTGATATTTCCTCCTCCTTTATAGCTCTTGGGACAAGTCCATAGTGAATTACCTCTTTGCTTGATGATAAAGTGGAAGAGCTCTTCTCTACCTCCACTGCATGTGGTTGCTCCCTAAACACCACATCGTGGCTCGCTATGATCTTCTTTGCCTCTCGGTCATACAACTTATAGGATTTCTTCTCATCATAATAGCCTAAGAAGATACATTTGGTGCTTTTTGGTTGTAGCTTGTTTCTCTCTTTGTCTGATACATGCGCATAGCATTCACACTCAAACGTTCTAAAATGGGAGACAAATGACTTCTTACCACTGTAAGCATCATGTGGTGTTTTGTCTTTGAGTGCCTTTGTATAGCTGTGATTAAGGATGTAAACCACAGTATTGATAGCCTCAGCACAAAAGTGGTTTGGCAATCTAGCACCTTTCAACATACACCTCCCCATCTCCATGGTGGTCTGCATTCGGTGTTCAACAACCAAATTTTACTGAGGCATATGTGGTGTCGTCGTTTGTTGCTTGATCCCTTTGCTCTTGCAAAAATCTCCAAACTCTGTAGAAACAAACTCACCACCACCATCCAATCTGATTTTCTTCACTTTTCTCCCTATTTCATTTTCAACAAGATGTAGCCATTCTTTCAATTTACCAAAAGCTTGAGCCTTTTTGCGAAGAAAGTACACCCACATCTTCTTACTATAGTCGTCCACAATCAATAAAAAATAGGAACATCCCCCCAAGGCCTGTGTAGGCATCTTACCGCACAAGTCAACATGCACCAACTCTAGAGGAGCATTTGCTCTATTCTTGCTTTCTTGTGGGAATGCCTTTCTCTATTGCTTGCCCATCATGCAAGCTTCACATGGTTCTTTGATTTCTATTACTGCAGGTAAGTGAGCAACCATACCTTGCTTTTGCATCTCCTTTAGCATTGCAAATCCGATGTGGCCATATCTTTTGGGCCAAAGTCTACGTGCCCACTCTGGCGGTGGCTGTAAGAGCACTTAGCTCATACAAGTTGTTCCTCCTTACTCCTATGCCAACAAAATTGCCAGCACTATCCAGAATTTTTGCTCCTGTCTTGTTGGACCTCACCTCATGGTCAAGGTCAGTTATGGAAGCAACTGATAGCAAATTTCTCTTAATTTGTGGAACATACAGCACATTGGATAGTTTCTTAACATCTCCATTTACAGAAACAAATGAAACTGTACCTGTACCCTCAACAGGGCATTTTGCATTATTTCCAACCATCATAGTGATGGGTTCCTATAGAGGCTGCATGGAACAATATGGACCCTTCTTATAGGTCATATGACGGGAGGCACCACTATCCAACACCCATGAATCAGTGGTTGATGCTTCTTGAATTAAGGAACACTCTTCCTCAATGGCCAAAAATATATCCAACTCTGCTTTCGCTGTGTTAGCTATCTCTTTCCCCTTATCTGTCTTCTTCAGGGTACCATTCTTTTCATCTGCTTTCTTGACCCGGCAATCTGCAATCACATGGCCCTTCTTCTTGCAGTAGAAGCATTCTCCTTGAAACTTCTTCTTGCCACCCTTCTTCTTTTTGTCACCACTAGTAGAGGACTCACCTTTGGTGGAGGAACCACCTTTGCCTTTCAGAGTGGCAGAGAATGCAGCATCCCCATTGTTGTCTCCATCTCGAGCTTCAAGCCTCAATTCCTCCTCCATAAGTAAAGCATAGAACTCCTCAAATGACAATGGTTGGGGTCTCACTTGAGTGTTAAGCACTGTTACTAGTCCATCAAACCTTGGTGGACATATCCGGAGACACCACTAAGCTAGCTCTGTGCTAGTCTTTTGTATCCCAACACCAGCCATCTGGTCACGCAGATTTTTGATTCGGGTTATGAATGCCTCCGCTGTCTCTCCTTCATTAAACTTCTCAGCTGCGAGTTGATTCTCCAGGTTCTGGATCCTTGTCTGATATTGCATCTCATACTGAATCTTCAATATGTTCCAAGCCACAGTTGCCTTAGATGTATGCTGAATCAAGGTCAAGAATCAAGGTTAAAACACTATCAGTAGTACTTGTATCCAGGGCACACAGAGCATCTGTGTTCCTACATTTCCAAGCTCGTAGAAGGTCGGCATTAGGAGGTATCGTACTCCCCGGATTTGTTGGGTTGGGGGTTCCTTGTGGTTCTGGGTCAGTCCCCAGTACTGTCTGTAGAAGCTCATATGAATCCAAAATAGTAGTAATTTTAAACTTCCACAGAGTGTAATTTGTACCATCTAGCTTGCCTTTAGTGAAGGCTGGTGGGCAAATCCTCAACGCTTAGATTGTTGGTGTAGCAGCAATTGTGAACTTGAGCCACTTCCTGTTGAGCCACTTCCTATTGCCATGATCACTCCGTATGCTATTGAATCCCTCACCTATCTGCTATTCTTCGATCCTTAGAGCCGCCTAGGCTTTGATACCATGTTAAATTACACAGCGCAATGGAACAAAAACTGAACAAAGAGTAGAGAGTACACAGCAAACTGGAGATGAACAAAATTTTTCTTCAATACTGATGTAGTACAAATGATGGCTCCATCCACCCGTGCACTCCCACAATGGAGCTTAGATGGCGATCTAGACAGATACTAGGTGAAGAGCTACTAGTTGGAAGATCTCTGCTGGAAGATCTGATCTGATCTAAACTAATTTGATGCAATGGACTAGGGAGGTTACCTCTTTATAGCTATGAGGGCGGTAGTCGGATCAACATAGTCGGTGGAACCGACCAGTCAACCTAGTCGGTGAAGCCGACCAGTCAACCTAGTCAGTAGAACTGACCCTTTGTCCATGGAATATTTCCTATAGCGTCACCTCGGGGGCTCTCACCCTCAAACCCCCACCAAGGGGGCCAGCTGGCCCCCAAGCCCTAGCAAGAATAAGGGGCTTCCACACAATCACCTTTCTACCATCAACGCTCTCATTCATAGACCTCATCTAACATGCAAGTCCATCCAGTGTCCCGGGCTCACACATGGCTTCTCCTCATATGGGGGCCTGACAACTTGAGCACCTTGGACCACTATTGGTTACCAGGAGGGTGGGTCATTGAGCATATCTAACAAGTATATATAGAGATAGGTCTAGATTATGTGTTCATTCTAAAGGAAATCAGAGAGCAATTGAGATCCATTGATCAAGAAATAAAATTAAAAACATAAGATAGACTTTCCTCAATGGTTTAGGCAAATATTGTGATTGGTTTGTGAAATCAATGGTCATTAAAAATAGCTTAGTTGCAAAACAAAGATTAGCAAACTAGATATGTGATGGTAGAGATATAGGAAATCTTGAGAGCTAGGCAAATTTTCCTAGGATGTAGATTAGGTAGTTAGGAGGTAGAGAGTAGCCACAAGCAAGATGTGCATAGGGATGTGCAATATTGGTGGGATATGCATGATTCCTTGTAATTCTAATAAAATTCCACTATTAAAATCTTGCTAGGTTTATCAATGCATCTAGCTTCAAATGCAAGGTTGAAAAGTAATCAAGTTTTGGTCTCAAAGTAAAATCTTAGAATCTGTGGGAGATGAATTTAGACACCAAATACATAAGAGATGCATCTTACAAGCTACTTGTATTCTATCTACAAAATGACACATACTACAGTACACTTCACTTTTAAGACAACATAATAATGAAAAAAAAAAATTATTTTAAGAAAATAGTATAATTATATAAAATAAAGTTGCTCATGTTAACAATAACTAATATATTCTAACCCATGTATGAAAGAATCCAAATAATTAAATTTCTAGGAACCTTAGCTTTAAAAATCCCCATAACATTGTATTCAAATTTCAAATCAAACAAGGAGGGCTTAATGAGCTTTGTATCTTCAAGAGTTGAAAATCATGTGAATGATTTTTTAAAGTCCTACATTCGTGGAGGAAATGTAATATAATAATTAATACCTAGGCAATGATAACCACATATTACACTATGCGATAATGACATGGGAAAAAAATGGCCCATCAAATATTAGCTCAATGGGAAATCTAGAGGCTTATCCAAGTTGCACATGGGCTAGCATTTGTAGCCTTAAACTCGAAAAATTTTCCCAAAAGTTACCAAAACTTTTTCACAAAGCTTTGACTTTAGTGCTCTAAGTACTCAAATTGATTGGTACAAGCCATTTGGAACCATCTATAAGGTTACATTTTTCAAATTCTATCTTATAAAAACCTCTATATGAATTTTTAGTAGACTTACACCCATTTTAAGCTTGGAAAATGGTAGCATAGTCTAATATTCATAACTATATTGGGGAATTTCAAAGTTTCATCCAATGACCTACACTTCCATAACTATGTTCCCCTATTATTTTTTACTCCATAGATTCAGCATTTTTTTACAAAGGGTAAAAATATCAATATACACATCAATAAACCCATTTAAAAATATCATTTTGTATGATCATTGGTGCTTGACACTATATTTCTAGCATAAATATTCACACAATATTTTTGTGGAGGTTCATTGGTGATTGACATGTACACTAACATGTATATTAACTTTGAGTATCAATTATTATTTTTTGTGGGACATAAGCCTCATTCTATCCCAATAGAAGTCATCACAATAGTGAGATGGAGTACCATAGGATTCTACAATATTTACATGGATGTAAAAGTATGTCATCATATTTTATAAAAAGCCTCCACAAAGGGTCATCCAAAATTATATTCACATTAGTGTAAAAAGTGTGATGGATAATTTAAAAACCTGGATACAAAATCATAGTCCTATTAATAAAATGAAATTTTCTAATTTAGATATATGCGCTACCAAAAACAATGGAGACTACAATATACATGGTAATGTCCTACAACAATGACTCAAGAGCAATTCCTTGCCCTGAGTGCCTCACCCTTGTTAGTAAATGGGAAAACTTGCATGTAACATGAAAGAAAAGGCTTCTTAACTAAAACAACATTTTGTAAGATGAAAGAAGATTGGTAAGTAAGGACAAGTGAAAGGCTTACCTCATGCATTATTGCCCAATAAATCCAAAGAATCAATTCCAAAGAATTATCATGTTTCTAAAAGAATAATATTTTAGATCCCTTATAAAGTATGTCTTGATCAACCCTTGCCACTTGGAATCCCAAGTTGTTTTGTCTCACTTTCTCCTCTTGGGGGGTGCACTACTAAGCAATCCTAGGTATCACATGTGTTCAGGGAATACTAAAAAAACCCCTCAACTAAAGCATTTTCCCAAATAAAACAACCCCTCTTTACTTATGAACTAATGGATTTTTTTCTAAATTTGAATTTTGAAACCCCTCTTGTTATTGTAAAGCTATTAATTTTTTCCCAAAGGTGGAGTTAAAATACCCCTCCTTTTGAATGCACATGGTACTTTTAGCTGGAAAAGTTATCGAGACCAGAGGCTAGAGGCTAAATATGGCGACGCTCAAAGGCCATAGAGAAAAGGCGATCATGAGGGCGAAGGGATGTCATAGGGGTGCAAAAGGAATTAGAAGTGGAGGGAAGGAAAAGGGAGACTATGACACAAGGGGAAAGGGAGAGGGGGAAGAGAAGCATGTACATGATAGGAGGAGGAATGTTGAGATGTAGACATCAATGGAAGAGAACCATACTTTATTTGAAAGAAGGGATGAGAGGGAAATATCAAAATACTAGCTAGGTGGCTTTACAAGAATGAGCGTGTCTCATCAAGGAATTGCCCCTTCCTTTTATAGCCAAAAGAGGGGTTCTCTCCACATTAATGCATCCTCCCACATGCATGGTGTGTGTGGAAAAGTCTCCCATCTGGGCTAGGTGGTTACGCACTCTCAATTGTGTGCGACAACCCTTTGCCTCAATTTTCCACATAAATCAAGCCCCATATCTCAAGTCTATGATACTCCCTTGGTCTCTTTTCAATTTTATAATATGTTCAAACCTCTAGGAGGACAAGGGTTGGCACAAGAAATCTTGCCACCTCATCCTACTTTCCCCATTATTTAACTTGCTCTCTTAGACCTTCTATACCTCCCCCACATGGGCCTATCCCATATGGAGGGAATAACTCAATATAATAGCCCTCTCCACCTATTTTATATTGCTTCTCCCATGGACTTTGAGCCATATCTCACTAAATGCAGCCTAGGTGGAGGGGTGGCACATGGAGGAGCCATGCCACCTTGCATTTTATATTATTACTATTATGGATTATGTACAACACACTTTATGGGTCCTCTTACATGGAAGGGTGGCACATGGTCATGCCTTGCCACCTCAACCTTGGGCCCTATGCACACCATATTTTATTATACTATTGCCACATATACAAACACACATACATATTAATGCCTTTTTCCTTAGACAATTTTATCCATAACAATTCCCCCCCCCAGGCAGGGAATGCACAACATTTCCATGCCTGGGACCATCACGCACAAAGAAAGGCTTGAGGTAACGCTTGTTGATCACCTTCTTGCCATATGGTTCATGCAGCTCCTGAACTTGTACAGACCCATTGCTACGTTCTTTGATTACTTTGTATGGACCAGCCCACAGTGGCAGAAACTTCTTATCCATTTGGTGGTCCAATCTGTTATCAAAGCATAGCACAACATCCCCCTCAACAAAGTGTCTTTCCCATCCCTTGTGAATCTTAGCATCCAATCGGGCCTTTTGTCGATTCTTTTGGATCTTTGTTTGGTGTAGTGCAAGGCGTCGGGTCTCATCTAACTTCTCAAGTTGTACCAATCTGGCCTCTACATGTTCATCTTCTGTCATCCTCTGTTCCTGTGCCAATCTCAAGGCCAGAATCTCTATCTCTAGTGGTAAAACTGCCTCAGTACCATACACCAACTCAAAAGGAGTGTGACCTGTAGATGTTTTATGAGTGATGTTGTAAGCCCACACTGCGTCAGTGACCTTCTGATCCCATTGGCTCCTATTCCCTGCGGCCATTTTTCCCATGGTTTTACAAAGGAGGCCATTGGTCTGCTCTGTTTGACCCATGGATGCTGGATAATAGATGCTAGAAGTGTGATGATCAATACCCATGCGATCCATGAGTAACTCCACTGCTTCATTTAAGAATGGACTCCCATGGTCAGAGACTATCTCCATGGGTGTCCCAAACCTTGTGCAGATACGTTCAAAGATGAAATTTGAAACTGCCTTGCCATTTGCAACAGAGAGGGTGATAGCTTCAGCCCACTTAGTGACATACTGAGTGGCTACCAAAAGATACTTCTTTTTGCGGGCAGTCATGGGCAAGGGCCCGACAAAATCTATTCCCCACTTCTGAAACAGATGGATGGACATTACTGGGTGATGTTGCCCAGGACGCAAATCCTTCCTACCAAAGAATTGACATGGTTCACAGGTTTTGCAATACAAAGTGGCATCCTTGAACAAGGTCGGCCAATAGTATCCAGCATGTAAAATCTTCTTAGCTGTATAGTCACTGGCATAGTGGCCTCCACAAAATCCATCATGATAATGCTTCAATACCTTAGGCACTTCATCTGCATCAATGGCCCGTCTGAGTACCCCATCCATGCCTTGACGGTATAACACCCCATCAAGGAGGGTGTAGCGCCTACTATCTCTGCGGATCTTCTTTCTCTCATAGCTAGTAGTTTCTAAAGGAAAGGAGAAAGCAGTCAAAAACTTGTAGATACCACCATACCAAGGATCCCCAACTTCTATGTCTACTACAAGGGTTACATCAAGGCACTCCTCTAAATCAATCAAAGCATTCTTCAAGTTGGAACAACCCCCTTTTACAATTTTGAAAGAGAAATCATATTCTTGTAGAACTGCCAACCATTTGGCCAACCGGCCCATGGGATTTGGTGATTGAAGAACCTGCTTTGCAAGACCAGTGCCAGTGAGTATAAAGAAGGACTTTCCAGCCACATAATGCTTAAATTTCTCAATGCAAAACACCAAAGACAAGGCATGCTTATCGGCCTCTGAATAGCATCGCTAAGTGTCGAGCAATTGTCGAGAAGCAAATCGAACAGGATACATGAACCGATCCTCCCCTTGCTGGAGAAGAATACCTGCTAGAGTGTGCTCACCAAACCCAAGATTGATATAGAAGGTCTTTGACCAGTCTAGATTGCGTAGAATGGGTTCTGAAGCTAGAGCATTCTTGATTTGTGCAAACCCATGATCACAATCCTCATCCCAAGAGAAATCCACCCAATCTTTTAATAGCATAGTCATGGGCCGTGTCAAAGCAGCATATTGATCAATGAAGCGACGATAGTATCCTGCTAGATTGACAAATGAGCGTACCTAATGTTTGGTTGTAGGCGGGGAGAGCTTGAGGATGGCTTCTACCTTCTCGGGGTCAGGCTTGACGCCCTCGGATGAGACAACATGTCCCAATAACCTCCCTTGAGTGGCTCCAATGGTGCATTTCTCAGGGTTGAGACTGCCATTTGCATCATTGACCCTTTGGAAGGCCAATCTAACCTTTATGATGTGCTCCTTACGTGATGAGAATATGCAGAAATCATCTAAAAACACTTCCAAGAAATCCCCCAAATAAGGAGCAAACACCATCTGCATAAACCTTTGAAAGGTAGCAGGAGCATTGGTGAGGCCAAATGGCATTACTTTGAATGCAAATGTCCCCCAGGGCATGGCAAATGTGGTTTTAAGCACATCTTCCTCGGCAATTCTGATTTGATAAAACCCAGAGTAACCATCACAGAAAGTATACATCTCATGACCACTTACCTTCTCAAGAATGAGGTCTTGAAAGGGTAGGGGATGATGATCCCTCTTGGTGGTAGCATTGAGTTTCTTATAGTCGATGCAGACCCGCCACTTGTTGTTTTTCTTTGGGATGACTACCACTGGTGAAACCCATTTAGTATTGTGAACCAGAATAATAAACCCAGCCCCTACAAGCTTCTGCAACTCTGAGCGCAAAGCATCGGTCTGTAGGGGCCCTAATCTCCGATACTTCTGAGCCACAGGCTTTGCATCAGGCTTCAGCTCTATCTTGTGCTCTATGGCAGTCACATGGTGAAGGTGGTGGTAGCTAGTTGCAAAGAGGTCAGGGAAATCTTTGAACATTTCAAGAAACTCATCTTTCTCACCTGGAGTGAGGTCTGGAGAAAGCATTGATTCGAGCTGTTGAGGACTAGCTGTTATCTTTTCTACAGGTGGCAGGGTCAGAGACACCCCCATCATGTAAACTTCCTCCTCTGAGAATTCCTCCCCCCCGTCTGATTCTTCCATGGACTCAGACACTGAGGATGAGAGAGTATCACTGTCATGCTCCTCTTCTTCTTCCGGTTCCATGGCACCAGGTTGCACCGGGATTTTCTCCTTGGAAGAACCAAAAGACATGTGTCTTGTCTTCCAATAGCTGACTGCATCACTTTTTCTTAACCATGGTCTCCCGAGTATGGCTGGGTAACTTCTGCCTGTATCTTCAATGTCACATAGAAATTGACAGTGGTGGTCAACCCGTTGACAGTGATGGGCAAATCCTCAATGACTCCCATGGTGGCGAGTCGTCGACCATCTGCTACCTTGATTCGAGTGGAGGAACGCCTTGTACATTTCAAATTCAATTTCTTCATGATTCGAGGCACCATGATATTACATGCAGCTCCTCCATCAACACACACATTTTTGACATGGCAATTATCTATGATGACATCTACTGTATGTGGGTGCCGATCAATTTCTTCAGAGATAGAAGATACTGAGAGTGCTCTCAACGGAAGCAAGAACGGAAGAAGGAGAGAGAGAGAGAGAGGGAGACAGAGAGCCACACAAGTTTTGGTGGGTGCAGAACCACCCTAATCTTCTTTTTCATTCATTTATATATGTGTTTGAGTATTGTACATAACCGGGGTAAAGGCACACTGACCTTTAACCCCCACAACCTCCCACTTAAAGGACAATGTGCCTTTAAGGGAGAATAACCAGTGAGCATACTATCCAATGCCCATCAATACGTGACAATACTCAAACCGCTGACTAGGTAGACTCTTCGTCAGCATATCTGCAGGGTTATCATCTGTATGAACCTTGACAAGCTCTATGCGCTTGTCCTCAAGTACCTCCTTGATGAAATGGTACTTGACCTCAATGTGTTTGGTCTTTGCATGAAAGACCGGATTCCGTGCTAGCTGAATAGCACTCATGGAATCACTATGCAATGTCGGTACACCTGTATGAATCCCCAAATCTCCCACTAGCCGATCAAGCCATATAGCCTCCTTGCAACCCTCTGTGGCTGCAACATACTCAGCCTCTGTGGTAGACAAAGCAATGCACTTCTGTGTGCGAGACATCCACGACACTGCACCACCTGCAAAGATGAACACATAACCAGAAGTGGATCTCCTACTATCCACATGCCCTGCATAGTCTGAATCTGTGTACCCAAGTACACGCATGTCTCCTTTACCAAAGCAAATGCACATATCCTTGGTACCCTTCATGTACCTCATGATGCACTTAACTGCCTCCCAATGCCTCTTTCCTGGATTAGCCATATACTGGCTAACAACTCCCACTGCAAATGCAATGTCTGGTCTAGTAGCTATCATAGCATACATAAGACTCCCAACTGCTGATGCATAAGGAACCTTGGCCATCATGGCCCTCTCCTCATCTGATTTGGGACTATCTGTATGACTCAGTTTCACATATGGAGGCAATGGAGTACTCACTGCCTTCCCCCCCTCCATATTGAAATGCTGCAATACTTTTGTAACATACTCTTTTTGTGAAAGCCAAAGGAGTTTCCTACTCCGATCACGCGTGATGCGCATACCAAGAATATGACCTGCAAATCCCAAATCCTTCATATCAAAGGCCTCATGCAACTTGGCCTTTAATGCATCTAGCTCATAAGTATTCTTGCTAGCCAATAGCATATCATCCACATATAGTGCCAGGATTATCAGGCTATTATCCTTAGCCCTTTTAGTGTAGAGGCACTGATCAATTTCACTCCTTCTAAAACCTTGGGACCGAATGAAAGCATCAAACTTCTGATACCATTCTCTAGGTGCTTGCTTAAGACCATAGAGACTCTTCTTCAGCTTGCAAACTAAATGCTCTTTGCCCTTTTCTTCAAAGCCTTCTGGCTGAACCATGTAAATTTCCTCATGCAAATCCCCATGCAAGAAAGCTGTCTTGACATCCATCTGCATAAGCTCCATATCCTCTATTGCCACTAGTCCAAGCATGCATCTAAGTGTGGTCATCTTCACAACCGGAGAGAATATCTCATCAAAGTCCACACCCTTCTCTTGCTTGAACCCTTTAGCAACCAAACGGGCCTTGTACCTAGGCACATCATCACCTGTGACCTTCATTTTGTAGACCCATTTACATGGCAATGCTTTCTTTCCATGTGGCAAAGAAACCAAGTCCCAAGTCTTATTCTTCATAAGTGAACTCATCTCTGATTGCATAATAGCATACTCCCACTTGCGTTGATCCTCACGCATCATAGCCTCTCTATAGCAAGAAGGCTCCCCGCAATCAGTAAGCATCACATAGTCTACCCCTGGAACAAACCTATCAGGCGGTCTAGACACTCTAGATGATCTTCTCAAGGGCATTTCAGCTTACTGTCCCACTTGCATATCAGCCACATTTGGCTCATCATTTCCACCAATAGATGATCCATCATCTACCCTTGATTGTATACCTGTGGGAGTACTTGGTGGCACCATTTCTTGCACATTTGGTGCATGGACAGCTTGCTGTCTATCAACATATGCAGGTGGATTCACATCCTGGAAAGTGATTCTCCTCATTTCCACATCCCTCATGGGTGCCTTATGCATCTTCTTCTCATTGAAGACCACATCATGGCTGCGTATGATCTTCTTTGCTTCTGGATCCCAGAGACGATAGCCCATCTCTCCAGTTTCACCATAACCCAGAAAGATGCATTTCCTAGACTTAGGATCTAGCTTCTTTCGAAGCTCTTTTGGCACATGTGCATATGCCTCACACCTAAATATACGCAAATGAGAGTAAGAGGGCTTCTTGCCACTCCATGCCTCTTCAGGAATACCACCATCCAAACTCTTGCTAGGTGATCTATTGATCACATGCACTGCAGTCTTCATTGCCTCAGCCCAAAAACCACCAGAAAGACTTGCATTGGAAAGCATGCATTGCAACCTTTCTTGAATGGTACGGTTCATCTTTTCTGCAACTAGATTTTGCTCTGGAGTACGAGGGGATGTGAGCTCCCTCTTAATCCCACGTGTATCACAGAAATGCTGAAAGTCATGAGAGAGATACTCTCCACCATTGTCAGTCCGTAGGCATTTAAGCATTCTACCTGACTGATTCTCAACCAAGGCCAGCCATTACTGAAATACCTGGAACACATCACTCTTCCGAGCTATAGCATAAGCCCACACTTTCCTAGTTGCATCATCAATGAATGTCACATAGTATTCAGCCCCACCTAATGACCGTGTAGGCATGGGACCACATACATCTGAATGCACCAAATCAAGCATTTCAAACTCTTTCTTTCCTCTTCTTTTATGGGCTGATTTAGTCTGCTTCCCATAGAGACAATGCTCACAAAATTCAAAATCAGAAAAACTCAAATGCGGTACATAACCCAAACGGCATAAGAGTTTCATTCCATTCTGGCTCATGTGCCCCAACCTGCAATGCCACAAAGAAGTGCTTGGCTGCTCGGTTATTGCAACAACATGATCAAATACCCCTGATACATGCAAGGGATACAAAGTCCCACACTTAGCACCCCTAGCCAAAAGCATAGAGCCCTTTTGAATTTTCCAACTTTGAAAGCCAAAAGTGGTGTGAAAACCAGCATCATCTAGCTGACCCACTGAAATAAGACTCTTGGTCAGCTTAGGCACATGTCTCACATGTTTCAAAACAAATGCAGACCCATTTGCAAAAGAAAACTTTATGTCACCTGCTCCCACTATGTCACATGCATAGTCATTTCCAAGATGCACACAACCTATCTTTCCACTATCATAAGTGGAGAACCATTCCCTATGGGGAGTAACATGGAATGAAGCACCAGAATCCAAAATCCAATCCTGGGAATATGCATCATCTGAAGTGGTAAGCAACTCTGTAGATAAGCTAGATATGAAGAGAACGTCATTGTCACTATCATGTGTGACTGCATTGATCTCCTCGATCTTCACTTTTCCTTTGTCCTCCCTTGGACTCTCTTCCTTTTGATTTGCACCCCAATTTGCATTCTTTTTCTTATCCTTTTGCTCTCTTTTCAGCTTGTAGCAATCCTTTTTCATATGGCCCTTCTTGCCACAGTGGTAACACTCAATGTTTCGTGCCCTGGATTTGCTACGAGACTTCCCTCTTTCTTGGGACTTCCCCCTGAACTGTGATCTGCCCCTTTGCACATTTAAGGCTGCATCCTGCTTGTTGCCATCCATAGACTTCCGTCTAATCTCCTCGACCAACAAGCTACCCACAACATCATCAAATTTCAGTACTCCACCAGGTGCAGAGTTACTGACAGCTGTACGGAAGGTATCCCATGAGGATGGCAATGAACATAAGAGAAATATTGCCTTAGTCTCCGCATCAAAATTCATCTTCTGAGCCTGAAGCTGGCTGAAAATAATATTGAATTCATTCAAGTGAGAAGCAATGGAGACCCCTTCCTTCATATGCAGCTCAAACAACCTCTTCATGAGGTAAACTTTATTAGAGGCAGTTTCCTTCTCATAAGTGGCACACAATTTCTTCCACAAATCTTCCGTAGTCTGCTCATTCACTACTATGAAATAAACTGACTCTGCAAGATGAAGTCTAATAGTAGACTTTGCTAATGCATCCAACTCATTCCAATCATCCTCAGACATATCCGTAGGCTTAGCTTCAATACCTGCCAAGGGTTTAATCTGCTTCTTTTGAATAAGCACATCCCTTATTTGTTCTTTCCACAAAGAAAAGTTTGTCCCATCAAACTTTTTAATGCTGAAAAACTCCTTTTCAGACGTGGAAGAGGATGCCATGATGCAAATGAAACAAAATCCCAAATGCTAGTGCCTGCAAGAGAGAATCACACCAAATACTAGGTGCACCCAAATGTCTATGCCACAATAGAGTGAAATATCACCAAAATTCAAAGCTCAAAGCATCAAAAAAGATGCATATGACTCATGTGCATATACTATGCATCCATATGAGCAAATCTAGCCCAAAAGAAAATGCCAATAAGTGCCAAATGACTCAAGCATAAACACTGTCCACTGGCATATGCATCAATAATATCTCATCCAAGAGAGCATAGCACTATCAGTGCATCACCTGCAATGTGTCAAAGCTGTCCCTCAGCATAAAATAGCATCCATGTGCAAAGCGTCCATAAAAAATAGCATCCCACAAGGCAATTTGGGCCTATCAGCGCATCTAACAAGGACCGCAATGCATCCAAATGGCCTATAAATCATCCACTGCAACCCAATGCATACCATGAATGAGCGCACACTGCTCAAACTGCAACCAGAGTGATCTACATAAGGTATGCTCAAGAAATCATAGTCCCACGGTAATGAGCGCTACTGAAAATAGAACCTGAGATGCCTCAAAACATGGGCGCCATTGCATAATCGGAATCAGCAAGAAAATCTGCAAATATCTCTCTTCTGCCAGAACTCCAAAATCCCAACCGATGAGTGAGAAATGGGAGTCAACACTTATCCACTGCCATGTGGCATAAATCTAAGGTTTCAAAACCTTAGTATGAAAAATGCATAACAGAGAGACGAAATCGAATACACAGAGATTTATAACTCTGAAAATCCTCCACCGAATCATGCAAGAACTGATAGGTAGGGGTTTTTGGGCATCCGGAACGCAATGGGACAGACGGTTTTGGAAACCGTGGCCTCAATCACTGGGTCCAACACACGGACTGAAAAACGTTTTTGGAAACAGAGCTGTTTGTAAACTCCACCGGAGTGCGAATGATGAGCAACATAGAAGTCTTAGGACCTCCTGAGTCCACCGGAACTGACAGATCTGCAAATGGTTGCTCTAAACTTGAGTTCCAACACCCGGGCAAAAAACGCAGAAACTGACACAGTGACTCAGAAATCCAATGAAATGATCCCAGATTCAGGAATGAAGGTGTTTCCAGGCTCCTGAAGTAATGTGGACACCAAAAGCAAGCAATAGTTGCCTCTACAAGTCAATATGGAGTCTCTGTCATCGAACGGAACAGGAAAAAGCTCAAAAAACGACTTTTTCTTTGAAAGCTCTTAACAGGCTCTCAAACCACTTCGCAAAGCCAAAGTGACTTTTTCAAAGGTTTCTCCAAGGTCTCTGCACACTTGGATGCAAGTAAAGTCACCCACAAAGCTTCCCACAGAGCTTCTCCTTCCTCCCACAGAGCTGCTGGGCTTCCAAGCATTCACGCACGCTCAGCTAGATCACCCGGGCTCTGATACCAGTTGAGAGTGCTCTCAACGGAAGCAAGAATGGAAGAAGGAGAGAGAGAGAGGGAGGGAGACAGAGAGCCACACAAGTTTTGGTGGGTGCAGAACCACCCTAATCTTCTTTTTCATTCATTTATATATGTGTTTGAGTATTGTACATAACCGGGGTAAAGGCACACTGACCTTTAACCCCCACAGATACCTCTCGTACCTTTCCCTTTTTCTTGCTCTTCCTTGTTGAGAGACCTTGCTGCAGCTCACGTCTCACCTTAGGGCTTAATGCTATTAGTTGAGGGAGTGTGATGCTCAAAGACTGATGAGCAAGGTCCTGAACGACCGAATAGTCCTCTTGCCCTGAGCCGATGGGAAAATCCGAGGGTGACCACTTACTCCTGCGAGATCTTTTAGTCTTCTCTGTTGGTGGGTCTGCCATCTCAGCATCTGAGGGCTCTGAGAAGGACACCTTCTTTCACGGTTTGGAGAGGGGTCCGAGGTGGCACGACTTCTTTTCCCGAGGTCAAGGATCTCTACATCAGAATCCTCAGTGCCCGACTCACTTAGAAGATTCACCCTTGGAATATTGGGGCATTCTGTGTGATAATGACCCTTCTGGTGGCACTCGTAGCATACCACATTAGCACGATCTCTTGGAGGGCGGTTGGCTTGATTTTTGATGCCCACCATCTCAAGCCGAAGATCATTCAGGGCCTTGGCTAGGTCATTGACTCCAGGTTCTGTTGTAGGGGGGGCCACGGGAGTCGAGAGGAGGGGAGCTCATGGGCGAGGCTGGGGAAATCTTCGAGGCGGAGGATGAGGATATCCACCTTGTTGAGGGTAAGCATCTAAGGGAGGACCATACATTTGAGGTGGAGGCGGTGGATACATCCCTGAAGAGGGGTGGGGGTATGCCCCTAAGTTAGACCCCCCAGGTTGTTGTTGCAGGAATTGAGGGGGATGCAGAGGGACAATCTTCTTCTTTGAAGCGGGGTCAGACTGAACTTTATCAAACTTTTGAGCAATCTCATGTGCTAGCACCATAGTTTCTGGATTCTCCCATTTAAGCTTGAGGCGGAATTCATCACTCGCTCCTGCTACAAGGTAGCCCAGCACATGCTGAGTCATTCCAACTCGAAACCCGGCATTGTCCTCCTATGTGGCAATCAAACGGTCCAGGAGCACGGCCGCTCGATCCACATATCGACGTGCCGTCTCACCTTCTGACTACTTCAAGTTTGCCACCTGCATCTACACATTCTTCGGCTCCTCTTCTTTGCCGAAATACTCAATCATAGCTGCTGTCAACCTTGGCCAGCTTTGGCGAACGTCTTCAGTTTGCTTCTCATACCACACTTGAGCCAAACCCTCTAGAAATGTGGGAAGAACCAATAGCCATCTGTCTTCAGTAAGAAAGTTGAGAGAAACACAACGGTGCTTGAAGGCCACAAGATACTCATTTGGATTTTCTTCTACCCGTCCACAAAACACGGGAATGTCAGCCATGCTTAGAAGATGGAAAAGAGGGGCTTATCTATGGACGAACAATAGTAAGAGGAAGCTTGAACTGAAAATCGGGTGAAGATACATCCAAAAAGCACACATAGTGTGACTAGTGTAGTGTAAAATATTACATGAGAAGAATCTTCAGCATAGAATAGCACATAGACAATCTTAAAAGGACCAACCCTCATGATATCACATCGATCATTACAAGCGAGGGTTAGAGGCGCGGCGTTGCATGAGGTTGTTCATCAAGGCAAACAAGAATGCCATGACAAATGTCAACAGTTGGAGAGCTTGCACATCACCTTCAGCTTCTTCCAGTTCTTGTAGTCGCAATGCTATTTCTTCAAGGGGTGTGCGGTCTGGCATCCTTCTTTTGAGCAATGTCCTTGAGAACCTTCCTGATGATCTGCCGAACGGTGAACTCGTATCAAGTATTCCCAACACTTAGTTTCATGATGACCACAACCTTTGCATTCCTTACAAATGATCACCCTCCTTCGTGGCTTGCGGCTTTGTTGGGGTGGCACTTCCACTCGCGTCATGCGTGATTGAAGTACAAGCTTCACGTGCCAAGAAATCAGCAACAAGATTTCGAGTTCGAGGGATATGCTGAATTTTTACATCTTCAAATTGGTTGCAAAGTTCCAAGGCTTGTTGATGTCCTGGAACCAAGCCTTTGCTCCGCACCTTCCACCTTCCACTAACTTGTTCACACACTAGTTGAGAATCTCCTTGCACCTCCAATTGCTTGGCATGATGTTCTTGTGCCTTTTGTAGCCCAAAAATGAGCGCCGAGTACTCAGCTTGATTGCAAGTACTTGCGGGTGAAGACTTGATGTAACAATACTCCTCACCACCCAGTGAAGTGAGCTTCACACCCATGCCAGCCGCCTTGGTCGAAGGTTTGTAAGCTCCATCAAATTGAAGAATCCAAGATGTCATCACACCAAGACTAAAATTCGGACATCCCAAGTTTCTCGGTAGTCCAAGATAGGTAGGAGGAGAGGGTGGGGAGAATTTAACACTTGAGCCAAACGTTCAGCACCAAATAAACTTGCAATCCTTTGTTGATAGTTTATCTTAAGCCCAAAAAGAATTACAATTTGAAGCTCGAAATGAGGCACAAAAGGCTGATTAGGTACAAATGGATTCCTAGGTCGAAACATTACCAACCATAGCCGAGGCCTAGAAACCTTTGTAATGAGATTGTGAATAAACCATTCAGGACGAGCTTTTCCACAGGAATCAACAGGCAGATGCGCCAAATCTCCCCCCAAGCTTGGGGAGCATCCCACCCTTCGATGAAGGACACCGTTTTAATTACCTCTGAAGCAGCAAGTAGTTCGATCACCGCACAATGAGTAGAAGTAAAGTCAAAATCCTCCCAGCGTGTCAGTAGTTCTTCACTATGAATCATCCACGGTGTATCATTCCACCCGTCATCTCCTTCAATAATACACTGGACAATCAGCTGTTGAAGGTCGACATGAAGATCAAGGAAGACATCTTGTGCATTGGTAGCTGCAAGGTGTAGAGGAACAGGCACCAATTCCTTAAACGCGTCGAGAAGTGACATAAATGTCCACCCTTCTCGTGTGGCGTGCGTCCGTGAAGTGAGCATGGAGAAGTTCTGAATTGGCGATCTAGAAAGAGATGTGGATAGAGCACCTAAAATGAAGTATTTTTGCTTTTTACAACAAGAGCAAACTCCCTACGGTTAGAGAGTTACAGTTCCCGCGATTTCAATATATGAACAAAAATCATTACATTTTTACCACTTCCAACTTGTTGGCCCAATGATAAGACTTTCTATTGTGAAGGGGGAGGTCTTGGGTTCCAATCCTACTCTTTAATAAAAAGAGAGGAGAGGAGAGGAGAAGGAGAAGAGAAAGAGAAGAAGAAAAAGAGAAGAGAGGGAGGGGGGGCGTGGGATCTGCTATTACTCTTTTGCAGGGGCTCAGAAAACAATCCGCGACCAGAAGCCGCAGCAGTCCAGCTGAACTGTCGTAACTGTCGCGCAGGTGAGCGCAGAAAACTGTCCGCAACCAGAAGTCACAACAGTCCAGAGAACTGTCGCACAGAAAACTGTTTGCAACCAGAAATCGCAGTAGTCCAGAGAACTATCGCACAGGAGACGCACGAATCGAATGCATGCGCAGTAGCGTACAAAGAGCACAGATGGTATAGTTTTGTAGATGTAACCCGTACCAGTAGAAGATTCGCCACTAGCCATGGAGATTCGTATCCCAGTAGCCACACCAAAACTTTTAGCCAAAAAAGTTATCGAGACTAGAGGCTAGAGGCTAAATATGGCGACGCTCAAAGGCCATAGAGAAAAGGCGATCATGAGGGCGAAGGGATGTCATAGGGGTGCAAAAGAAATTAGAAGTGGAGGGAAGGAAAAGGGAGACTATGACACAAGGGGAAAGGGAGAGGGGGAAGAGAAGCATGTACATGATAGGAGGAGGAATGTTGAGATGTAGACATCAATGGAAGAGAACCATACTTTATTTGAAAGAAGGGATGTAAGGGAAATATCAAAATACTAGCTAGGTGGCTTTACAAGAATGAGCGTGTCTCATCAAGAAATTGCCCCTTCCTTTTATAGCCAAAAGAGGGGGTCTCTCCACATTAATGCATCCTCCCACATGCATGGTGTGTGGAAAAGTCTCCCATGTGGCCTAGGTGGTTACGCACTCTCAATTGTGTGCGACAACCCTTTGCCTCAATTTTCCACATAAATCAAGCCCCATATCTCAAGTCTATGATACTCCCTTGGTCTCTTTCCAATTTTATAATATGTTCAAACCTCTAGGAGGACAAGTGGAGGGTTGGCACAAGGAATCTTGCCACCTCATCCTACTTTCCCCATTATTTAACTTGCTCTCTTAGACCTTCCATACCTCCCCCACATGGGCCTATCCCATATGGAGGGAATAACTCAATATAATAGCCCTCTCCACCTATTTTATATTGCTTCTCCCATGGACTTTGAGCCATATCTCACTAAATGCAGCCTAGGTGGAGGGGTGGCACATGGGGGAGCCATGCCACCTTGCATTTTATATTATTACTATTATGGATTATGTACAACACACCTTATGGGTCCTCTTACATGGAAGGGTGGCACATGGTCATGCCTTGCCACCTCAACCTTGGGCCCTATGCACACCATATTTTATTATACTATTGCCACATATACAAACACACATACATATTAATGCCTTTTTCCTTAGACAATTTTATCCATAACAGTACACTAAAATTTTGGGAGGTGAACCCCTTGAGAATTTCTCCACCCTCGTTGCATCAACCTCATGATTTTTCTTGTGCCATCTTCACATCTTCTTGAACTCAAGCATGGCTTTCTTCCAATCCTCTTTATGAGCTAATAGTGCATGTATGATTGATTCTCTTTAATAACCCTTTGAATCAAGTCTTCCAACTTTTCACAACTTGCCACACTTTTTATAACATCTTTGAGTATCAAATGCATGCTCGTCAAATCCCATGAGAAGCTCAGTATGCAATCAGCCAAGCACATTGAATTTTATATAGGATGGTTGGTGTCTCTAATCCATCATGACTTGCTTAAATTCCTTAGTCCATACTCTATGCATGTGGTTTGTTATATCTTTACCTTTCTATCCTTACTTTTTTTTTTCATCATCTATAGCATATGAAAGGTTTGTGGATACTTGTGAATCCACATTCTATGTACCAATCCAACAACTAGAATGATGGTGGCCTTAGTCTCTTACTCTTTTGTCCTCAAAGAGCCACTATATTGCTGGGAGATAGAGACAAAGGCTCCCCATCTCATGATTTGGGTCCTTTCATTCCCCAATATGAACTCAACCATAAGACTCTCCCTCTACTCATGATATAGCTTTCAAATAAGTTTCATAACTTTATCTGTACTACTACTTGAGGTAGTATGAAACCTTCTCCTACCTCTTGAACAACTACACATGAATTGTGACAACATTTTAATATCAAGAACTTGGAGTATCTTGTGTAGAAATGTCAATATTAAAATGTCAAGATTCAATATTAAGAACCCAAGAATATGTGAATGTCATGTAAACAAATAGATGGCAAATACAAGGGTTTGCAGTTTACAAGAGAACTTTAAAGCTAGTAGGGGGGATCAAATGGTCAATCTCAAAAACCATATAGAGAGAATTTGGGAGCTCAACCTGATAAAGTATGCACAACCTTCTTCATCACATGGATTGTCTTAACTAGATAATATAAAATCAAAGCCACCAAAGTGTGACATAGAATCCAGTATATGCATCAAAAACTACCTAACAAACTAAACATATAAGTGCATCTGGAATACCTAAGAGAAGTGGCTGCATGGGACATAGTTGGGTTGTAGGGTGGTGCCATATTTTACTCTTTGTATCATGTGGTTTCACGCCTTGCAATGCCGCTCTTTAGTCCATGCATTCTTGCCTTAATTGCATGTTCAATGCACTTAACATTCATGAATACCTCTTTCATGAAATCATACATGCAATTACAAAATTGATTTTTTGGTCTAAAAGAATGGAAAATAGCTATTTGCTCAAGGAGGCCACTATGTGTAAACCCTATATATTGAGTGTGTTCAAGGAATATTTGTAAAACCCCTTATATGTGAATTTTTCATTATTAAAATGCACTCTTTTCCTATTCAATTTGTATATTTTTCCCCAAAATCCTTTTACATCACCCTTTTGTATGTGAAAATGTGACAAAATTTGGAATTAAATATGTCCTTATGTTGAACTCATGTGATAGTCACATATATTATTGAGTGACCCCCTTGAGGCTATTTGCTACTACTAGTACTAATTTGCCAATTACCATCGATAACTTTTCAAAATACACCCAATAAAATACTTCTTATTATTGATAAAAGGAATAGTATCATCAACAAAAATCATATTACTAGTAGATTATTTTGATGTGATTTACGTGATAGTAATAGATTTGATACCATGCACATAAGGAATAGTACCACTAGCACACATACATTTACCACCAATAGTATGTCTTTTACCGGTGTTAATACACTACTCACCAATGATACAAGTACTACTATGACAACAAAACAATGCCGCTCATTTATTTCAAGTGCTTTTGACTTGACATGTAATCTTCCTCTCCTATCCTTAGCCCCATTCTAGGGTATCTAGCCTTGAGAGTCTCCGCCCCTTGCCCCTATGCTTGCAAAGCACAAGAGCTAGATGTGGCCGTCTATCTTATAATGATTTTCCTCTACTAATAATCAAGAACTTATGCAAAATAAGGAAATTGAGTGGTAGCAATGGAGTAATTCTTCAAGTGTAAATGCTAAGAAATAAGCAGTACATAATATGATTTTCTATTCATATGGTAGTCTTTTAGATATTTTCAATAAAAATCAGAGATATAGACCTAATTTACTGTGCACATTTTATATTCCATTTACACTAATCATTAAATATTGCATCAACATTAGGATGATTTTTCTTTTGAATATTGCAAACTCATTTCCTTTATAATATGCATTACATAAGGTTTCCATTTAATATCACATTGGAAAGAAAAAATATCTTGCATCTATACACTTATTTTCTTTATAAGGCTATGCAACAAACTACAAAATCAATAACTTCTTCCTTAATCTTGTCATTTTTTGCACTAATTGGAAAGACTTTCCCACCACTTAAAGTCATCATACTTTTTCAAAAGAATCAAAAAATTTTATGACCATTACCCTTGGTGTTTTGGGTGGTATGCTCCATGGTTTGTGACTATGTGGATAGAGTTCCTTTTCGAGGCCATAATTGTGGAGACATAATGAGAATGAAATATATTTTGTAAAGATCAGATTAGTATGCTTCCACCTTATTCCATGATAATTATGACCATGGCTATATACAAATCTAATAGTATACATCATATGTTGAATTTTGGAATAACGTGAACATAATCCCTTACACAAAAATTCTTTAAGGCACTCCTTCATTGGTTCTTAACTTGGACATGAAACAATCAATTGTCAATGAGAGCTTTATAAGGCAATCTAGATGCAATATAAAATTGTGTACTATCTTATGAACTTGTGCACATGCATTGAAATTAGGGTTGATCTTGTTAAGTAGTAAGTTACTTAATCTTCATAAAAAATGAAAGGTGCATTCATTCTTGTGTAAAGAGTCAACTATAAAAGATGTCGGTGATTGAGGTGCTCATATTCCAGTGCATGTAAATTGTGATGAAAGCAAGCTAGGCAACTAGATGTGGTCTTGTATATAGGAGACGTAAAGGGGGGGGGGGTGCAATGTTAACAAAATGGGACTTTGAATACATAGCAAGTACCTCAAGAATAATCACATATATTGAGGGGTGCTACGAAAAGTATGCAACACCTGGATGTAGATTCAAAAGAAGTTATTTTAATCTTAATAATTCATAAAAATCCATATACATAAGGAACTTTTAAGTCAGTACAAAAGCATCTAAGAGAGTTTTGTAGTAGTAGTGAACCCCTTGAGGGTATATATGCTTCCGAACTTAACAATTTCAAAAATAATCTAAAGGCCATACATATCGAAACAACTTTTTTGACACATGAAATATGGCTGTCATTGGTAATTCTACATGCATTTAACCTGCTTATTTATACTAGCCATGGGTCGATGGTGTTACTTATTGATAAATTGAAGAAATGGCACTTTAGTAATTTCTATGACTTGTCAATTTTGCTCCATAATTGCCGATCGTTGTCCACACCATCATGCTAGGGAACACTTTCCATCCACTTGCAAGATCCAAGGGAAATGCAATAGTAATCTAAAGACTTTGCACGCATTGTAGTGAAATTGTAAATTGGGAAAGATTCAGGCTTCAAAGTATTGCAACTGTAGATTGGGAAAGCTTTAGATTTTAGTAAGATGTATTCAAGTACACATTTGATGAAGGATGTACGCTTCTATGGTACAGATACGAAAATGGCGAGACGCACCATTTTACCACAAGGCATCGAGTATTTTAAGAGAAAGAGCTTTCAAGTGGTATACGAGCTACCTGCACCGACGTACATGCAAGATAGAGCTCAGTCTAATCAATAGAGTGACCCTCGGGCTGCTTCTAATAATAGCTCATTGATTCAAGAGGACTCCTATGATGGCAAACGATGCTGCATGCAGGAAGACAGAATTGCTCTGCCTTAGAACGTCTTTCAAAGCAGAGCATCGAGCTGAAATCATTTCCAGTTTCGTCGATTTCAACGGAAGAAATGAGAGGTCAGCACCGAGCTTCATGTAAGTAGATTTTAAGACTCAACAAGCGGTGTTTGGCAAATATCTCAACCAGCATCAGCTTTTAGGGCAAGTTCTCAATTGACGAGCTGGCAATCCAAAAGATCTCGGTCCTTTGTAGCCTACTGTGGATGGCTTGCCCCATTTGTGGTGTGCTATACTGCAAATGGCCATTCAGTATTTCAAACATGCTGAAGTAATCGATTGTGGCCTACTTCACGAAGAGCTAGCTGTGAATTGTGGATGCATTTTTGAGTCTCGAAGAAACCTGTACTACAGTACGAGTGAAGGATGTGACGCGCGCTTTTTACCTTGAAACTCGCAACCCAGATCAAATGGTTGTAGAAATTCAATCGCGTCTCCCAAGACTCTGGAATCCTGACTAATCGCAGCTCAGAACTTAGTCCTTGAAAGTTGAAAGTAAGCAATCTCTTGAGTTGCATGTCCAACTCGGGGCGGCGCATTAGTTGAACCGAACCGGGTTCATCACGCCGATTGAGAATCTGGGCTCTAGATAGGATAAAAAGCAAAGTGTTAAAGATCCAAGGCGACTATCCAACGTCCAGTTTAAGGATTCCCCGAAGCGGTACACGCCAAAACCATGTAGCGGTGTTAAAGATCCAAGTTGACGCCGACTATCCAACGCCCATTTACCCGATCAGTAATCTCTAGGCCGTAGGATCTTCATTCTTAGATTTTCATACTGTGTTGCGGTTTTTAAACATCAGAAATGGCGCCATGTGATTGATGTGCTGCTCTGGACAACCGAGCTTAAAGCGCTACACGTTCAGGTGTAATAAACGACAGCGTACACGCAACTTGAGCAAGAGGACAGACAGACAAGACTAGGAGGGGAAGGCAAATTTTGTTAGAGAAATCAATTATTCGCCTGAAAGTACAACGTTAAAGGAGGATGGGCTGGGCAACTGCAAATTAGGGTAAAAAGCAGTCATGGGGACTTGGAAGTCGGACATGGAATAGCTACCTATGGAAGAGCTAGATTAGGGCTCTTCCACTTGGGGAAGGGCTAGGGAATCCGGATGGGGAAGTGGAAACGAGCTGCGTGACTGCGTCATAAGCTGGGGTTTCTGCGATTTATGCGATGTCATCGAGGAGGTATCTAGGGAGGTGTGCAATGTGATCGAGGGGATGTGTGTTTGCGTGAGTGTATAGTATCTGTGTATGTATTCTTGGGAATCGCGATGAGGGTGAGTTTACGAACATCTTAACAGCAGCCGGCTGGACGGTTGCAGGTGCTTCACTGCTGTTGCTGGTGGAGGCTATGGCGATGGGATGGAGAAGGACACAAGACAGGACGATGGGTGGGAAGTGCGGGTGATCAGAGAGGAGAGTAGAGATGGAAGCGGCAACTTGCCGGTTGGGAACAAGCTCAAAAGCTGGCTGCCTGCTGGGGGCCAGACGGCGCACCTTTCGTGAAGGGAAAGCTCGCTTTCGCCATAGCCAGGAGCTCAGATTGCAAGGTCCGCCATAGCCAGTCATATTGAGTTCAGAAAATAAAAAGAGAGAGAGATGAGCATCGTTAGGCATTCCCTTCGCATCGTCAGGCATTCCCTTCCTGGGGATTTGACCTCTCCAGGAGCCATAAGAAGCAACCTTCACTCCCCGCCATAGCCAACCTCTACGTTCTCCCAGCTCGTCCAGCTAGCGCCTTTGCCGCTACCTGTCCGTCCTCCTTCCCTTCCCATTCGCTTCTTGCTTGCGCCTTCCCTTTCCTTGCCTCTTTGCCATGTCTAGCATTTCCAATATGTTGACTGCACAAACCTAGCCCGCATCCCAAGCTGCTGCGCAACTTTCCTGTACCTCACACCTTCTCTCGTTATCAACCTCAGACAAGCGCCGCAAGAAGCTCTGCTTGGACGGACATCAGGGTTTGAGAGAAGTGCTTCTTCTTTCGGTGCACAACAATACAGGAGGGACTGCAAGAGATCAGCAATCAACATTCGTAACGGACTGCAGGAGATCAGCGGTCAACATCTGTTGCTGCAAGCCAAATCAAGGTCCATCAGAGCAGATCATCGCAGCTTGCACCTCGCTCGCTAAGTTGGGCTACAAAGCTTTTCAACGACATTCCTAGAGTCGCAATAAGGTTCAATACAAAGTCCCCACTCTCACATGATATTTCCCTACACGAAAGAGAACTCCGCTGTAAATTAATCCACGGCTGCTTTGCGGCGCGTGAAGTTGCCAAACGGACAAGAATGGGGCGAGGAAAGATTCAAATCCGCAGGATCGAGAACCCAACGAGCAGGCAAGTGACGTTCTCGAAACGGAGGGGAGGCTTGATGAAGAAAGCACACGAACTATCAGTCTTGTGCGATGCAGAGGTGGCTCTCATAATATTCTCAAGCACAGGCAAAATGTTCGAATTTGGAAGCTCCAGGTACATGATAGATGCACTTGAAATTGTTGGGTTCTAATGTTTTCTGAACGATCAAACCGAGAGAGAGAGAGAGAGAGAGAATTTTCCTTCGGACGCTGCAACCATCTATATTGAAATGTTTACTGTATACTCTCCTCTGTGTCTTTCTCACTCTCTCCCCCCACTGCTGCACAGTATACAACCGGAGCTTCTCCTTCTCTTTACCACTCCTTCACTTTGGAGACCTAACGTACTGCTCTCGTGCCTGCAAGAACACCTTCTACAAATCAATATAGCCACCTATGCTCAGCTTGCACGTTCTTTCCTGCCTGGAAAAAACACCTCCTTCTACAAATCAGAGTAGCCACCTATACTCAGCTTGTAGATTCTCTCCTGCCTGCAAGAACACTTCTACAAATCAAACTTGCCGCCTACACTGATATTGTAGATCTCAGGCTCAAGACTTAAGGAACAAAGAGCCATGTATCCCCTGTAAGTGACTATCATGGCTGTGCATGAAAGAGTATCAGCATTGTAGTCCTGCAAATTCGAAGTCGTTTCCCGCAAATGGGAAGATCTTGCTCTAAGATGACCATTGGGACTCTTGACATTCCCCCCCCCCTCTCTCTCTCTCTCGCCCTCTCTCTCTGGCATTCTATTACTGCGAATCCGATGTCGTTTCTCCAAGATGATCATTAGGAGTTTTCAACTCTCTCTCTCTCTCTCTCTCTCTCTCTCTCTCACACACACACACACACAGTTTTCATATGGCTCTATAATATAGCTTGCTTGTTTAACATTGTTAACGAATTTGTGGTTAGTTTGCTTGGAAATCTAGGGAGTACAAGTGAAATATGGTTGAAAAATATTATAATCTATTAAAGAGAGCTTTCACTTTTGGCGGTTACGACGATTGAAGAATTTATTATCGTTCGATCACATCTAGCCAATTTAGGCCATTCGATACAAATTTTGCGCATGCATAATAAACTTTCTATTGTGTGATTTGATTCCTCGCAACCTCTCTGCAATGCGCATCACCTTTGTTTGAAGCCGATCCATTCAATATTTGGAAACACAGTGGGCAGGCCTTCAGCCCCTGTGTGGTGGAATGCTCTCATGCCATCCTGTATTCGTCCTTGACCTTGCAATGTATTACTCTGCTATCTTGCAATAAGTTCGTGTTTGCATGAATGCTTGGAACCCAATGCACGAAAGAGGTGCGAGTCGATCTCAGGTGCGTACTCATGAGCGAGAGGGACTGGTTTTGTGAGCGATAGCTAAGGAAATACGAGCGAGAAAACGTGATCAACTTTGTGAATAAATGAAAAAGGCAACCGAGATGCGAATGTGATGGTATCCAGGCTTCGTAGCAATTCGAGTAGACGATCTTGAGTGATGTACTCTTGCCCAAGACCAGCTTGGGCAAGCAATTACGTAGGGGACACGTTGACAATCCATAACAGGTGCAGACATTTTTATGTAGCATTGGAACTCCATGTCCTATCTAAGGCGTCACGCTTCTACACCTCTACTTCCTCTTGGAGATCGTCAATTTTCATCTAACAGCCATTCAATGTTAGGCCCTATGTCCCACATGTTCTCACGGGAGGCTCCAAGATAAACTAAATCATGCAACTTTTTGGCCCTCCAAGGTTCCTAAGGGTGACTTGGTTAGTGGGTTGCTAACCAAGGGCCATAGTTTTGTAGTTAGTTCATTTGGTCAATTTGACCTTGCAAATTATGGTTAGATGTATGAGCCTTAAATGTGGGTTAGTAAGAGTTTAAGGGCTTCTAATGTGTTTAAGGTTTAAGGTTTTTGATTGCTTGTGGAGGTCCTAAATGTTTTTGTCTTTTATCCTAAAGCTTTTATCTTTTGTTCGGTATTTCTCTCTAAAGATAGAGGCTCTCTTTGTCTCTTGTATGACACCACATTTATATTACTCTTGCCAAAGTAGGTACGTCCCCACTTTTATTTAATGGCTCTTCCACCATACACAGAGACACATATAACTTTTCACCTCTTTTCTTCTCTCTCTTTCACTCATCTACCTTTCCCTATATCCCTTCACCTTTACTAGATTTTTCTCTTTTCCTTTCCTTCCAATTTACACCTATCGTTTTCTTTCACAAGTTAATTGAAATATTTATCGAGCTACTTACACTTGGACTTATAATAACACTCCAAAAGGCAGGGCTATAGTGGGATCCCTACCTTGTTTAAACCAGATTAAAAGTAGCATTTCATGACTGTGTGACTAGATCTTTTCGTTCCGTCCACATTCAGCGCATGTAGTTTCCTACGGTTGAGAAGAGCATGGAGTGATTAATATCTATTCTCCAAGTTTAATCCCTTGCAAGTTAAACATTACAACAAATATGAAGGCATCTAAGGAGAGATGGGATACATTTACTCCGTCGCTTTCCATGGGCTGCCTACTAGTATCAATACATAAGCTCTTGTCATGAATGAAATTACATTGACATTATTTACCATATGGCTATTTTGTTACATAGGCAATAGTCATGATGTCTACGTCTATCATGACATGGTGTAGCTCACAAGTGTAAGCTCTAATGTGCCCCTTAGCATGCAATAATTGTATAGTTTTCATATATGCAAAAAGATTATTGAACATTTGACATAATTCAAAATTCACATAGGAGAATGATTGATCCCATCAATCATCACATGACCTATCAAGGTTGGAAGTTGATCTCCTATCCATCATAATTGTTCTTGGATCATCGACCCTAGTGCTTGCATTCTAGAAAGTGATCCATCCCATAGTCCCCCCATTAGTTCTCAATTAGTCATCATGAACATAGACTGATGGAGGAGAAATATCTCATCACATTTAAAAATAAAGAGCAAGGAGTGACAACTTAAAAGATAGTGGCTATGTTTTTGAAAGTTTAAAGACATGTGAAACATGTCAACACATTCATAACTCTCTAAATATCCATATGCATGCATATTGAAATAGTGATCAATTTGCAAGATTAGTTACCATGTCAAAACTTTCAAAAGTTCACTCCTTGAATTGACCCTAGCCTACAATCATACCTTTCATCGACACACACCTTTGATATTTCACCCTTTCCACATCATGTTTCCTTTAGAAGAACTCTAGTCCAACATTGCTAATTGAGAAAAAAATAAAAAATATTTGATACACATGGCTTCTTATTCCTTAAAAAATAATTACTTAGTGGACAATGATAGGACTCTTGACAAGAAGATACAAATACAAAGCAAACCCATTGCATAAAAGAAAGGATGATTTCTTGAGCTGCCACTTGCACATTACAACAAACATTTTCATTAAAGTTCAAAGCCTTGCTTAATGTTTTGAGAATATGCCATACCATGTGTATGGCATTGTTACTTTTATGTGTGGGAACAAAACATACCCTTCAATTTTCTTAGTATCATCATTATCTATATCTTCTAATGCCTTGTTCCTTTTCAACTATACGCACAAAATGTTCTCTTGTACATGGTAGACATCAAACATTGCACTCTCATTTTTGTTTTCTTCCATATTTATAGGCTATGTGTTACATTCTATGAAGGCACATAACCATTGCATGTGATTGAATTTTGATTACAGATAGCATGCCAAAATGCTTAGGTTCACTCAGCCTCTATTTCTTAGCATTGGTATGGTGTTGCTAGAGATGCCAATGGATAGTACGTCCTACTCTTCAAAATCCTCTTTAGACATTCGGCAAAATGCTTTGAGTTCTAAAATGTATGGGTACAATCAAAGATGTTTGCTTATGTCAAACATACCTTACTCTTTTGGTCTTTTGTAGTACTTTCGCATCATGTTGCATGTATAGCATTGTTAAGAAATTGAGCTCACACTAGTGAACAAAAGAGCAAGTGCAAAACATGCTCTTTGATGAGAGAAGGTAGTGCAAACAAGGTTTTATCTTAGCAAAGAGAGTGTATTTATAATTTTTTATTTTAATTATACTATTTTCCAATAGTTTTTAACACTAGTTGAGTATGATTACTCTACATAAAGCTACCTTTCTAAAATTTTGGAAAAATAATCATGTCGTTAATAAAAATTGCATTTCATTTCTATAATCTAGATATGAATACATTAAAGAGAATTTATTGGTGTGGGTAGAGAGAATTATACATATTGTATCACATTGGCCTCCTAAATGAAGTTTGAATGACAAGGACAAAAAGTAGGAGGGTTGATGGCTTCATAGGTAATGTTGGGTCACCATGACCATGTGACTTTCTTGACAATAAGAAGTTATAGATTTTTGGAAATTTCTGTGAATTGATACTTTTCTACATTTTGCTATTTAGGCCTCTGAGACACATTTTAATAGAACTTTGACTCAAAGTTTGATTGTGAACCAAGCATTGTTGCACCATTAAATGGGCTTAGACAATGTACGATTATGTTTATACCTCGTGAATGCATCACAAATTTCAAAGATAACTTAGATATGTCATGAAATTCTTTGAAGTTGCCTAGTTATTACCAAAATAGTGTGAAGTATATTTTGTAATTATATAGGCAATTTTCTTCATCTATTACCTCAGAAAGAGGCAGGCACAAGGGGGTTAGGGCTAGTGCATTTTCACTACTTGGAAACCCTATATAGCACATGTATGTGTTAAGGGTAGTATTAAAAACATTTCTCTCTAAATTGTCAGGCTTTAAAATGGCCCCTTTTTATGTACAAACTTATTTTTCTTTTCAATTCCTCAATTTAAATCTCTTTTATAGGTACATTTTTATAATAATTTGTGAGATTTTTCTATTTAAAAACCTATTTTGTTGAAACCACGTGTTATATTTACATATGAAAAGTGAGCCCCCTGTGTCTTACAAATTAAGTGCATTGAGCTCTATATGAAAAGAGTTTTTCTACTGAGACAGGGCACATAAGAAAATGAATAAAAGTCTAAACTTGATTTTCACCCATTTACAAGGAAACAATCACATTAAGACAAGGAATGTTTATGCATAACTAGCTATCTAGGACCATGGAATCATGGCCAAGACTTTTAATGTCCCATAAAATGTGACATTCAAAAAATTGAATGATTTGTTCTACCTTGAAGCAACAAACCATGCTAAAGAATGAGAGGGGTAGATTAGAACGACTCTTAACGATAATGGTTTTAAAATTTTCTTTCTTAGTAAGGAATATGGAGTTGTACAAAACGAAAGTTGATTTGTATGGTATTCTATTAGGGGGATACGTTGAGTGATAATGGCCCCAAATCTATCTAAGGACTTCCACATGAATAAAATCTACTCCACAATAGTCAATGTCTCTCTTTGTTTGGCTCTCTCAATGATCAATCTCTCTCTATGCTTGGCTCTTGCTTAAAACTACATCCTTCAATATATTACATCATATTTCAAGATTTCATTTATGAAACTCTTGCAAGAGTTTCTTATGGTAAACACCACCCCACAGCTCATAAATAGGAAGCCTCTCTAAATTTGGCTTTAGTTAAATCCATATAAAAATCACATTCTTAGAATTTGTAGTTGCTACATTAATTTTGTTGAATATTCATACGTTTAGTTTAACATCGATGAGTATGTAATTATTGAACCTTCATCCTCATATGATCAAAGTCTTAGCATATTGAATACTTTACTTTTATAACCTTTTCAACATTATGCATCAATGGTTTGGATATCTAGATATTCATAGGTTTTCAAGTTCTTTTTAGCCATTGATATTTGGATATTCATAGGTTTTCAACTTCTTTTTAATTTTTTCAAGTAAAGGCTGATGCAAATAGATTTCTGGTGCATCAATTTTCAAAATTCAATAGTATGCTCAAATACATACTAAAGTATTCATATAATTAAATAATAAGCATAAATTTAACATCCTCTGATACGTTATCTCAAGGGAATGGATCTAAATATATATAACAATACAATGTGGGTTCAATATAAGGCACTTTTATATCTATCTATATGTGTGCATGCATGCATGCATGTTTAGGCTTTCTGTATGTATGTATATGCACGCACGTGCATGCATGTGCACGCGCACACACACACACATGCACACACATGCACATGCACACACACACACACACACAGAGCCACGCACACACACATATCTGTATCTCTATGTGTATTATTCTCTATGTGTGTGTGCATATACATATATACATAAGTACGTATGTACGTAAGTACGTACATACTTATGTATGTATGTATGTATATATGAAATACTTGCATAAATATTCCAAATTTATCAATGTATGGGGGGACATACTTAAAGAAGTATTTATTAATTCCCTCTTGTATGTGATGGACATGTTAGCCCATTATTTAGATTAGAGTTTGCTCTTGTCTTCACAAAGCTCAACATTTAGAGCTTCTAGCTAAGTTGTATGTTTTCTATGTTTGAATCTTTCAGGCTTTTCTTATCAAATTCCTTTCTCAATTTTTAAACTAATGGAAATAGGTATTTTGTAAGAAGCAAATCATTGAAGGAGAATCTTATCCTCTCTCCTCATTGAATCAGTTTACAATCCTTTGTGGAATATCCACACATAAGAAGTCTTTTAGAAATTATTATTACATCATTCTAGGACCTTGATCTTCATTTTTGTATGCTTTGAAACATGAACTAAAGGCCTTTAAGTCTTTGTTTTCCTTTGTTAATCTCTTGAAAGGGTTTATGCAAGGAGTTTAGGAGGCATGCTAAGGTTTTTGGGAAACTTTAATTGTTCCTATATTTGAGCTTCAACACTAGAATCAATACCATGTGGCAGTTAAGAAGACCACATCCGCATCATTATGTCCACTTATAATAGCTTTTGGAAGTCTAAAGGCATCTATAGCTTTTGTGTTCATCATAGTATCCCTAGGTCAACACATGAGAGGCATAATTTGGCGATCAATTTAGCACTCTCAAGCTACCATCACCTATATGTCCATTTCGACATCCATAATTGACATTATAGTCTTTATCATTGATAGCAAACTCCCCAAATCCAACTTCTTTGTAGTTTCTTTTCCCATTGAGTTTCAACAGCCTCATCATTCCATTCAATTGGTTTTGGCAAAGGCTACACCCACTCAATTTTGGAATTTCCTCTCTAACAATTAGATTTGTCATCATGTCTATCATGCATTAGCCATAGTCTTTAAAAATTTCCCCAAAATTTTCAAGAACCTTCAAGTCTACATATCTGGAGTTTTTGCTACATTTTCAAAACCTTCAAGTCTACAATTATTGTTTTTGCTTCCATTTTCAACAACTCCATGCTCTTGTCCTCATTGATATCAGTGTATTTCTGACCATAATCCATGCACATGTGGTGGAAAATTCAATTATCTTTCCTATTCCTCCTAGCTTCATTCAAAAACTCTAAGGCTTGCTTAGCATCTCAACTACAACTTTCTTTATTCGAAGACAATTCTACCCCATCGTATTTTTCTAGTCATACTAGGTTGTAATTGGTTGGATGCTAAATCTCTTATATATTTCAAAGTCAAATTTATCTATCTTCCTAGGGGGGTTAGAACCATTCCATGATTGATTGCAAATAGGATACCGAAGCTTGCTTAATTAGTAGCAACATTTGAGGATGTATGGAATCAAACATTGGCAAAATTCCCTCATGTTTTTTGCTACAGAAAACCTCATGATGACCTCAACAACTTAATTCTTCCACAAATTTTCTATAGGAGATTCATGTTTGATTGCTACACCACAAATACAAGTATCTCCAAAAGAGGGCCTACAAATGCAAAATCAAGTCCAAAGTATGTTGAAAGATGAAGTCATACATCACTTAAAAGTCCTTAGCCTTGCCAACCACGTGTAGTAAAGAAGAATGATGACTCTTATCATTTCTACATTAATCTTTGACCTTTCAACAAAGCAACAATCTCATATCTATATCCTTTGCTATGACTAGATAATATAATTTGCACAATCCATGTTTTTCTTTAGAACTTGATTTTAAGTTTGGGCTTTCACAAATTCTACTAAAATAAAAAGATAGCAAAAAACTACTTTCAAAACTATACATTTTTTGTTTCTAATGCATATCAGTCTCAACTCTCTTGGTCCAAGGCTTTACACAACCTTGAGCTCTAATACGATGTCCAAGTGCAGCAAAATATGCAAACGGAGAAGAGCGAGAAGATATGTGAGCTTAGACAGCAAGAAATGTGAATGCAAAGAGATGGATATGCATAGCACCTAGTACTTTTCATAGTCTTATGAAGTTTTTTCTTCATGCTCTTAGAATTCAAGGCCAAGTCCTTGTTAACTAGGAAGATGTTTTGACTCATATTGTTATAGTCCAAGTACAATCCTCTTGGAGCATGTATATGATAGTTTCAATGCTATGATCTTAAACTGAATGCATAGTTTCAATGCTATGATCTTAAACTTAATGCAAACAAATGTCGATGGGTTTAAATCTAGATCAACTATCTAATTGGTTTCATAATTTCTTTTGTAGGTGTACATGTCTTGATCCAACAAAGGTTAAACTCTTCTAGCATTCAAAAATGCAATAGGAATGGCAACACCATTAAGGAAGCTATTTTACAAAAGCTTTGCTTTGGGCAAAATACTAGAAGGAAGCATTTCATTTTATTAGAAAAACTCTATTTTTAAAGACATACTATTGTGGCATCAGATTTCAAAAAACCTTTTTTTCATCAAAATAGATGCTTCAAAAGAGGCATGGGAATTGTTCTTAACAATGATTAACAACTAGTAGTGTATATTAGTACATCTTTGTCCACTTCAAGCCTCATACCAGAAGCCACAAGAAATCATAAGCCACATGAAATCTTCTAAACCCTATTTTTCTTCCACATTTATGATGACCTCCTCTACTCCCATCACTTTCCATTCTAGCCTTACTTATACATTTGCTAGTCCATCTAATATCTCTATCCATAACCATCTCTGTGAAGACCATTTAGAACTCATTAAAGCCTTTATGATAAAACTCTGTAATAGATTCTGCTTGCCACATATGAAGGCATCATCTCAATATTACATTTGTTCATGTTCAAAGTACTAGCTATATAAGTTTCCCACTCCAAAACCTCTCAAAGACATGAAGGCAATCACAACAACCAAACCTTTAAAGTTTTTGAAGCAAGCAATTCGACATAATTATATTAATAGATTATGTAACATGCTAGGAATTGAAAGACCCTTGAAATGAAGCAAAATTATTAATTTAGGTTATCATGGTTGTTTGTGATACCTACTGTCAAACCAAGGTACAAGATTCAAATCTAAAGTATAGAATATGGTTACAAATCGATTGAATATCTATCAAGACTTTGTATGTTTAATTCATCCAAATTGCAAGGGGTCAACAAAACAATTGAATAAAACTATTAAACTCATACTTAGCATCATCATTGGGGTGTCTTTTTACCTTATGTTATAGCTATTTACAGTAGTCCTTTAGGATTCAAATAGGATAATTCCTTAGCTATGTACATGGTTCCTTAGCATCAACATTGGGGTGTCTCTTTACCTTGTGTTATAGCTATTTACAACAGTCATGTAGGATTCAATTAGAATTAGTTCTTTTGCAACACTTTTTTGCCAGCTACCTTGATTCCTTATAGAAATTGGACTAATTAAGTAGCTTGTGGATGTCTCCTTACCTTATGTTCTAGACGATAGAGCATGGCTCTTTCAAATTTGACTAGAATTAGTCCTTCTGTATCATTTTTTGGTCAATCACCTCGATTCCTTATAGAATCTAGATTGATTGAGTTTGCAAAGTTTAAGACTAGAGATGCATTGCAATGGCTCAAATTTTTGGAGGGAATCTCACTGCCATACATTAGAATTTTCTACTTGTTTAAACAAAGCTCAAGGCTGATAGAAAAAATACTACGACGAAAGGCATGTCCAACTACTAGTAGCTAACTCTTAGACTAATGGGTGGGATCGTATAAAGTTGAGAAGAAGTGGGAATCCTCACTTATGCCTTGAAATATTGTGAATCTACTCGAACACCACAACATGACATGTTTCATGAATGGAATCACAAAATAGATTTCGAGCAAGGAAACATGTAATGTGTCCTCATCGTTAGTTTGCGATTCAGCTAAATGTGTTATGGTTAGGCAATACCTTACTGTTGGAATCAATAAGAGACATTGCCTCTTGAAACAGATGAAACACAAGGGGACACATACCATTTTAATGTTAAACCATGTTCTTCCTTTGTATAGTTACTTTACCACTTCCCATCTTTGTCCTATTTTATATGCCATTGTCATCACACACACACACACACAGAGTACATCTATATCTATCAATCTATCTATCTATTTATATTGATAGATAGATATAGATAAAGGTATATATACACTCTCTTTATTGAAGTAAAAGAAAATTTCAAATGCATAGATGTGCATAAACTTAAAGAGGAGAATAAATCTTCAAACACTAATAGCTTCTATGTCCTATGCAACATTTGAAAGAGTTTCTTTTTTGCCTCTCTCTAGTGTAGTATTTAAAATAAGGCTTTTTCAGGAAGCTCACATCTCTTATAAATCTCTTCTTGCTTTCTTCTTAGCAAAAATCACTCTTTCTATATAAAATCTAAATTTCTTTCTTAATGGCATGAATCCTCCTTACTATATTAATCCTATTAGAGTAGCTTTTTCCATGGTGATCACATTTAGAATGAGAAAATCTAAATTCCTTTTTTGATCACGTAAATCCTCCTACTATATATTAATCCTATCGGAAGTAGCTTTTTACATTCTCATGAGAGATGCTTTTCCTATAGTGCACGATTAGCTCTAGCTTTTTGTTGCAAGATAAATCCTACATAGTCTTTTTCTTTCGTCACAATCACTTCACTCTACTTTTGTTATGCCTCTAAATTACTCCTATCTTTTCAATATGAATCTTTACCTTTTTTATTGTCATGTATTACCATAGTATTCATTATGATTGCTACATGTCATTACCACATTCGGTTCGCTTCCTTTTACTGCATTTGTGACACTTAAAGATACTCAGTATACTAGTTGTATGCAAAGTACTTGAATAATAAACTTAACATCTAGTACAAGCTCCTATATTTCCTTACTCCTTCTCAAACGACTTGCACTCAAGCATGTCTACAATTTCCTCGAGCACTCCAATGATCAATCGGCCAGCCTGAGACGGTGGGTGTCATATTTTGTAGACCAGTTAATGTTCCCCTTGTTTTTCACCTAGAAATTCAAAGTTTATTATTCATTGTTGAGGTCCAATTTTCTAAAGGTTTAGAGAATGTAGAAATCAATAGGTCATGCGCATAGGTAGAATAGATTGTTATATTGATTTGTGAATGTGTCAAATGCATAGTTCTCGTGCATGACAGTTACCAATCGGTGTGTACCTCTTGGCATCACCTCGTGGGTGTGTGTGATTGAGACCTTAATCGGTGTTACTTCCTATACTCCCCCGTAAGATCATTAAGGTCGTTGATTACGAGATTGGCCCTCCTGCTGAATGATGCATGCAGCGTTTAATGCCTTTCTTTTATCTGTCTGAGCCATCGTTATCGTTGGATTCTCCCGATTGCACCTTTGTGGGACTTGTGAATGCATGCTTCGTATCTTACCTTCAGCCAGTTCTTGTGGGTTCGTGCCCACTTTTGCGTCTGCATTTATTGGCTGCAGATGGCAAAGTTCGTCATATTTGACGTTTAGGGTCCGAAGATTGCCCTGTGCCTCTCCTCTTTTCAGTGGGAGGGAACCATTGATAGGGTCGCTTTGCCCTTGTGCTCCTCCATGTTGCGGGAGTCTTCCTTCTATGGCTTCATTGCCTGGGTCTTTGTGCCCATCGTGTTTTGTATGCGGTTCAGTGTCGCTGAAGCAAGCCCTTAGCCTTCGTAGGAAGGCCCTTCTGTTGTCTTTCCACCTTGGGAAGCATGGCTGGCCGTTTGGACCCAGTTTGGCCTCTGATACCATGTAGAAATCAATAGGTCGTGCGCATAGGTAGAATAGATTGTTATTTTGATTTGTGAATGTGTCGAATACATAGTTCTTGTGCATGATGGTTACCAATCGATGTGTACCTCTTGGCATCACCTCGTGGGTGTGTGTGATTGAGACCTTAATCGGTCTTACTTCCTATAGAGAAAGCATGCAATAAATTTAGAAATGCTAAATAAGAAACAAAATATTTTTTGGAACAGTTATACGTACTTACTAAAATTTTGTGTACTTATTGAAAAAGCATTTCTGCCACCTTGGAGCGATACGTCAACTACACCTCACAGAAGGAAAATGACAAAGGATTCGAGCAAGGTGATGATGTAAGACCCAGACCTCAATATTGGACTTTAATTCGATGCGATGAAGAGAAAATGCTTACTTGTGGCAATCATGATTTGTAATGGGGAACTCAAAGCGAAAAGTTTGCCCTAGTCTTTTTTAAAGCGGAAGTCCTTGGATTCACTATATGACAAAAGATGCTGAAATTAACTGTTGATTATAGTTATGATGGCTTTAAGGAACGGTTTATTGCATTTAAACGCGTGATTTAATAATACATTTAATTTTTTTGAAAACCACTTATTTATTTATTTAAAAGAATTTTAAGCCTAGTTTCGCTACGAAGGCATTGGTTTCGGCCAAAACAGAATCTAATAGGAAGATCGTTAATCTTTATGAGAATATAAGTAATTGGTTCGATCATTAGATCTAACTGCAAGACAATGACAATCGTACATTGTGCTTCGGCAACCTCTGAATTCTCAATCAATAGCTCTACGGTAAGCAGCACATTTTTTGATACATTGTCCCACTGGAATAGAATGCTATCATCGCCTTTCAATGATAATATATAACAAATTACAATGTCTTTGCTGTATGGTAGTTCTGGCGGAAGGAAGTGGGGTTGCTGAAGGAACAGTTGGAAAATCTACGGAGAACACATAGGCAAATCTTTCTTTACCCGTGCGGAGTGATTACAATTCTTTATTGTCAAGTTATAAAGTTAAGCGTTTGTTTGCAAATGCTTAATATATTTGAGTCATTTTGCAGGCAGCTGACGGGAGAAGATCTTTCCTCTTTCAATGGGAAGGAACTCTTTCAGCTTGAAAGACAAATGGAGTTAGGGCTTAGTCGGGTGAAAGCCAGAAAGGTATAATTGACAAGTATGGCCATACGATCTTCAATGGTCTTCCATGTAAAGAAATCGTGATACTCTGTGGATCCCACAGTCATATATTTGTCGATAATAATGTATTAGTGTCACGTGTATGGTTTAGGATCAACTACTGCTGGATCAGATTCAGGATCTTGACAGAAGGGTGAGTTATTACTGTCATTATGTTGACACGGTCAACCCGTGGTAAAGGCGCAAATAAGATTCGTTCAGGACAACTCAAACGCTTCGATTTCTCATAGAAGAGCCATGCTAGCGACGTACTGTGCGTTCTAATCTGATGATGACAACCTTTGTTCTGATCGACTACAGGAGCATTTCCTTTATGACGAGAACAAGAACCTCCGAAGAAAGGTAAGTACTAAGGGCCTTTCATCAATTTAAACTTTAGAAGCACGCGGATCTACTCATGGGTGATGGTAGATTGTGATAATGCAAACTGCGAAGTAATCTTTTCTGGTAATTGAGTCATGTGGACCTACTTATGGTTGTGATCATGTAAACTACGAAGTAATCATAGCTGGTATTTGCAATTGCCCAGATTGAAGAACTCCAACATAAAGGTGAAGGTGTCAACACGATAAATAACCCTACAACCACTCTGTTCAACGTAAATAAAGCAGATGCGACGTATATGTCCAAAGTGTTCTCGCAGTCCGTTGCACTCCAAGGGAGCCATCCTAATCTTTGCAACGCAGGGAACTCAAGAACTGCTCTACAACTGGGGTGAGTTTGAGATTTCTGTTAGTAATTCTGTGCTTTAAAGCTAGCAGAGTCAACTCACGGTAATAAGCGACCGTTGCATCCAGCGTAAAATAAAATGTGGCTCCTGAAACCAGGCTATACGACACGATTCCTCTCGTGAATGGGCGACTGGATACACCATCGACGAGTTCAGAATATGGGCGAACTATGGCAGAGCAATGACGGTTCTCAGCAGGCTGAACATCAGATTTGTTGAATCTGTTGGACGTGATAGAATATGTAGTAGGACTGCAACGTCTAATTTCCGAGTCGGGTGCTTGTATCATCCCTCGGAAAACATCGCCGGCTTGCTGGAATTTTGAAATAAGCTGACTACGTTGCATGCATATCCGTATTGCTGCTATAAGTACTGATTTTGCATGTATTATTACTTATGGCTTTTAAGTATATATTCATCCGTTATCGTGATCTGTTCCATTCATGCGTTGTTATCATCGGGGGACGATAATAATCGATCGTGGAAAGAACACAAGCTATGTTTCAAGGCTGGAGACCCCTTCAGGGTCATCAAGGTTCGCCACGAGGCTAATGGTGATAGTCGGCCAAGGCAGCATTCCATCGGGTACTGATAGCAACTATAGCCCAATCCCTAGTGAATCCAATGGAAACTCTTTTATATTAGAGCTCCACTAAACTCTCATCATAGGTTGAGCTTTCACCAATTGGTGCATAGCCTTTTCTGAGCACTTTCACATAATGTAAATGTGTTAACTCAAGCAAATAGTGTGCAACTTTCTTTGGGAAGGGTCACATGGCACATGAGATGCCAAATTTACAATGTCTTGGCAAAGAGTACCTCATTTTAAGTTTTATGCTTAACTTTAACTTTACACTACATGTTATCCAATTAAGGACAATGTCTCAAACAAAGATATCTTATATTGATGTCTATGCTAATCTTTAAGCTTGCAACACACATATCCAATTTAAAACAATGTGTTAAGTCAAAGGCACCTTACTCAAACATGTATGCTAGGTTGTCAATTGGCAAAGATAATTCAAATTATCCAATTCACAATAATGTGCCAAGCTAAAGCATCCTACACCTTACATTTGCAATATATGTTTCTCAAAGAGGGAAAAGGTCTCCAATGAAAAGAACTAAATGTTGAAGAGTTAAGAATAGATGCAAAGTAAATTCAGAGAGTACTCAAAAAGGGATTACAATCTTAGAGCTATATATAGCTTGGCCTAACTCAACCTAGTCTTCAACTATATATATGCATATGATCTATGAATACAATCACTTCCTTGGGAGCAACTCTTGTGTCCGTCTCTCTCCTCTTTCTCTTTCTCTCAACACAACTCTTGTGTCTGCATCTCTCCTCTTTCTCTTTCTCTTTCTCTTCCTCTCAACATAGTATCGGAGCCTGGCTACGCTCTAGCGTGAATGTGAGAAGAAAGCAACATGATTTTTGTTAATTTGACAATGGAATCAATCTCATAACGTTCTTTCTTATCGTTTCGACTACTTGATCACTAGGTTTTGAGTTGATATGCAAAAGTTATCAAAGATGCATTACAAATCAGCATTCTCGAGGGGTCTACTAGTGTTTATCATATGGTACCACATGAGTGTAAGGGAGGGGGATTATATAAGGGAAGGAAGGTACATTTTATAAGGTAAGGTCCCATAAATAAGGGGTAGATAAGGAAAATTTTCATATATTTATTGCACGTAGGTGACGTCTCCTTATTACTACTAGTGAATCCCCCATATTAGCGTTGTGATCCTGATTGATGAAAATGGTCCACGATAACTTGTTCAAAGCATATGCGCTAGTTATTTTGATCGGTTGGATCACTATATTCCCATTTTAAGTAAGTTATGGTTATTTCTTTTTGCTGCCTATTGCTATCAATAAACTGACAGAAGAGTGTTTGGATAGGAAGATGAATACTCATAACCAGGAGACCCAACACCCACCCAATATTTAGGGATCGTTGTTGTAAGCATAGTCAATCTTTAGGGATGAAGATCTTATCTAATCGATGCCAAGTAGAGTCTCAATCTTGTCATTAAGAGTAAGGCAGGCCAATCTACACACTTTTGCAGTGATAATTATATATGTTCAATAGACGAGAAAGTTGATTGAAAAAATCTCTTGGACAAAAGGTATCTACCATATGAAAGCAATTTTTGCTTTCTATTAGGTCATCAGTGAAAACAAGAGTTTAGCGCTTTAGCACTTGTGGTTTCGTGCTGCTTTTGCAAAAGTAAAAGCCAATGATGCTTCATATCCATTAAGCTAGTTTTTATTCAGCGCATCCTTTACTGACCAACTTCTTATTTAGTGCATTGCTTGCTGAGTCTTTGTGTAAGTTCTTTGCTACTCAACATTCATAGAACATCCTTCAACCAATCAATGAACAAGATGTTTGCACAAAGCTAAGAGCACTAAAACAAAACAAAGGAGAGTCCATCCAAGAGTTTGTGTGGGGGTTAAAGGTCACTGTGCCTTTACCCCAATTATGTACAATACTCAAACACATATATAAATGAATGAAAAAGAAGATTAGGATGGTTTTGCACCCACCAAAACGTGTGTGGCTCTCTGTTTCTCTCTCTCCCTCTTCCGTTCTTACTTCCGTTGAGAGCACTCTCAACTGGTATCAGAGCCCGGGTGATCTAGCTGAGCGTGCGTGAATGCTTAAAGCTTAGTAACTCTGTGGGAGGAAGGAGAAGCTCTATGGGAAGCTTTGTGGGCGACTTTACTTGCATCCAAGTGTGCAGAGACCTTGGAGGAACCTTTGGAAAAGTTACTTTGGTTTTGCGAAGTGGTTTTGAAAGCCTGTTAAGTGTTTTCAAAGAAAAAGTCGTTTTTTGAGCTTTTTCCTGTTCCGTTCGATGACAGAGACTCCGTATTGACTTATAGAGGCAACTATTACTTGCTTTTGGTGTCCACTTCATTTCATAAGCTTGGAAACACCTTCATTCTTGAATCTGGGATCATTTCATTGGATTTCTGACTCACTGTGTCAGTTTCTGCGTTTTTTGCTCGGGTGTTGGAACTCAAGTTTGGAGCAACCATTTGCAGATCTGTCAGTTCCGATGGACTCAAGAGGTCCTAAAACTTCTATGTTGCTCATCATTCGCACTCCAGTGGAGTTTAACAGCTTTGTTTCCAAAAATGTTTTTCAGTCCGTGTGTTGGACCCAGTGATTGAGACCATGGTTTCCAAAACCGTTTGTCCCATTGCGTTCTGGACACCCAAAAACCCCTACTTGTTAGTTCTTGCGCGATTCGGTGGAGGATTTTCAGAGTTATAGATCTCTGTGTATTCGATTTCGTCTCTCTGTTATGCATTTTTCATTCTAAGGTTTTGAAACCTTAGATTTATGCCACATGGCAATGGATAAGTGTTGACTCCCATTTCTCACTCATCGGTTGGGATTTTGGAGTTCTGGTAGAAGAGAGATATTTGCAGATTTTTTTGCTGAGCCTGATTATGCAATGGCACCCATGTTTTGAGGCATCTCAGGTTCTATTGTCAGTAGCGGTCATTACTGTGGGACTATGATTTCTTGAGCATACCTTATACAGATCACTTTGGTTGCAGTTTGAGCAGTGTGCACTCATTAATGGTATGCATTGGGTTGCAGTAGATGATTTATAGGCCATTTAGATGCACTACGGTCCTTATTGGATGTGCTGATAGGCCCAAATTGCCTTATGGGGTGGTTTTTTTTTTGGACGCTTTGCACATGGATGCTATTTTATGCTGAGGGACAGCTTTGACACATTGCACGTGATGCACTGATAGTGCTATGCTCTCTTGGGTGAGATATTATTGATGCATATGCCAGTGGACGGTGTTTATGTTTGAGTCATTTGGCACTTATTGGCATTTTCTTTTGGGCCAGATTTGCTCATATGGATGCATAGTATATGCACATGAGTCAGATGCATCTTTTGATGCTTTGAGCTTTGAGTTTTGGTGATATTTCACTCTATTGTGGCATACACATTTGGGTGCACTTGGTATTTGGTGTGATTCTCTCTTGTAGGCACTAGCATTTGGGATTTTTTGCTTCATTTGCATCATGGCATCCTCTTCCATGTCTGAAAAGGAGTTTTTTAGCATTAAAAATTTTGATGGGACAAATTTTTCTTTGTGGAAAGAACAAATAAGGGATGTGCTTATTCAAAAGAAGCAGATTAAACCCTTGGCAGGGATTGAAGCTAAGCCTGCAAATATGTCTGAGAATGATTGGAATGAGTTGGATGCATTAGCAAAGTCTACTATTAGACTTCATCTTGCAGAGTCAATTTATTTCACAATAGTAAATGAGCAGACTACGGAAGATTTGTCGAAGAAACTGTGTGCCACTTATGAGAAGGAAACTGCCTCCAATAAAGTTTACCTCATGAAGAGGTTGTTTGAGCTGCAAATGAAGGAAGGGGTCTCCATTGCTTCTCACTTGAATGAATTCAATATTATTTTGAACCAGCTTCAGGCTCAGAAGATGAATTTTGATGCGGAGACTAAGGCAATATTTCTCTTATGTTCATTGCCATCCTCATGGGATACCTTCCGTACAGCTGTCAGTAACTCTGCACCTGGTGGAGTACTGAAATTTGATTATGTTATGGGTAGCTTGTTGGTTGAGGAGATTAGACGGAAGTCTATGGATGGCAACAAGCAAGATGCAGCCTTAAATGTGCAAAGGGGCAGATCACAGTTCAGGGGAAAGTCCCAAGAAAGAGGGAAGTCTCATAGCAAATCCAGGGCATGGAACATTGAGTGTTACCATTGTGGCAAGAAGGGCCATATGAAAAAGGATTGCTACAAGCTGAAAAGAGAGCAAGAGGATAAGAAAAAGAATGCAAATTGGGGTGCAAATCAAAAGGAAGAGAGTCCAAGGGAGGACAAAGGAAAAGTGAAGATCGAGGAGATCAATGCAGTCACACATGATAGTGACAATGACATTCTCTTCATGTCTAATTTATCTGCAAAGTTGCTTACCACTTCAGATGATGCATATTCCTAGGATTGGATTTTGGATTCTGGTGCTTCATTCCATGTTACTCCCCATAGGGAATGGTTCTCCACTTATGACAGTGGAAAGACAGGTTGTGTGCATCTTGGAAATGACTATGTATGTGACATAGTGGGAGCAAGTGACATAAAGTTTTCTTTTGCAAATGGGTCTGCATTTGTTTTGAAACATGTGAGACATGTGCCTAAGCTGGCCAAGAGTCTTATTTCAATGGGTCAGCTAGATGATGCTAGTTTTCACACCACTTTTGGCTTTCAAAGTTGGAAATGTTCTTACAAATCTCTCCAAGGATGGCTTGGACTTTAAAAATAGGGATCTCCCCAATATATTAATAAAAATCTTGAAATGTTCCAATGAGATTCTCCAAGGGATGGTTTTTGACTTTGTCTTCCCAATATATGAAAGAAAATCTTGATATGCTCCTATCAAACTCTCCAACGAATGGTTTTTGATTTCGATGATAAGTAACTAGTGAAAATGCTTGCAGGTATTTTTTATTTTCTTACTTCTCTCTCTCTCTCTCTCTCTCTCTCTCTCTCTCTCAACATAGCACATACGCATGCATACATACATATATACATGCATACATGCACATTCATGCATTATTATATTAGATAGTAAGAAAAGAAGGCTCAATTTGCAAGATTAGGCGAGATGATACCACGAACCATGTACACATGTTCAATCCTCTCCTTGAGGACATTTTCGGACTTTAGAGACCAAACAATATGACCTTTCCAATGCTTCTCCTTCTTTGCTCTATCTTTTTCGAATGGATAGAGATTTCATTACAAAATCTACCAAGTATAATAGCATCTGGGATTTTTATCTCTTCCCCCAAATGATGAAAGATAGAAATGTGACCTATAGCCTCTTAAAGCATGCCCACTCATCCTATTTGAGGTATACTACCCAAGAAATTTGTTGGTGTGACTATGCAGTCAAAAAAGGCTTTTTCTTGATGGGCTATAAGTCTACATCAAAACATCATCACTCCAATCTCATTATTGGTGCATATCCTCTCGTTAAATATGCCTACTATGTTGATTATAGATATAATAAATTGTGCCTATGGTGCCAAGTTCATGGAACTTGGGGCTTATAAAAATGCATCCCTAGTACATGTAGGACATAACTATCCCATTAGGTTCCTCAAGAAGGGCAAATAACTCATTTTGAATATGAGATTCATTAGCATTGAACGTCTTTACCTTAGTTTCCCCACATCTCCATTCTCCATAGGAATCTTATAATGCTACACAATCCATTGGTAATCCATTATGTATGAGATTAGCACGACACCATTAGCATCATAAATTAAAATAAGGATAAGGATTTAGGCTAGTGCTAATCCTTGTTTACTATCCAAAAAAGACCCATGCTCATTAATATAAATTCGAATCATTAGGGATCGAGGGAATCCTTGTTTGCTACTCACCCCTTAGCAAATGCACATATGGTATGCAATTAAAGCTTGAAATAAGATTTGGTTTGGTGATGTTTCTCATGACACTACTCATGAATTATATGTTGGGTTTACTAGGAGATAAGGCTAACTCGGAGGAAATGGAAGACGTATAGGGTCAGATAAGAACACTAATGAAGAGAACCACGACCTTGAATTGGAGTTTTCCTAGGTCTCCATCAACTTAACAATTTGGGAAGATTAAGACTAACAAAGGGCCCATCAAATCGGGCTCTAAAGTTTTGAAGGTGCCTATTTGGGTTTCATGCTACTACATATTTGTTCTCTTTTACCAAGCTTCAAGCTATATGTTGCTACACTTTTACTCTCTATACAAGGCATAATGTCCAATCGCGTCATTTGTTTTAATTAGTTGCTAGTAACAAATAGTGAGTTGGTTGAATAGTTCATTCCACCTAATGTTGAATGAAATGGTAGCAAATGTTTCTTTCACCACTCATGAACTTTTGGGTTCTTTGCCAAGGCAATGACACTTTATTTGTCACAAAATATCACTATAGCACCATCTTGAACTAGCTAAGGTCTTCTAAGCGCCTCCAAATCCAAACTTCTTCACATGAAGATTGGGCAAAAAAAACATACTCAGCCTCTTTTGTAGATAATGTTGTAGTTGTTTGCTTCTTAAACACAATGAAAATTCAGCATGAACGGTTCCTAAAATAGATGTGGTTGGGGACACCTCCCCAATCTAGATCACAAGACCTCTCAAGTTGTGGTTTTTCATATGCTATCTCTTTTAGATATGCCATTCTTTGTTTGGATACCCCTCTAACTATTTAAAAATCTTCTTCACTCCATTCAGATGGTGGACACATGGATTTTTCATAAACTAGCTCACAAGTTTTGCTATATAGGAAATATCAATCTATGTTGATGTCATCAAATAGATGAGTTGACCAACAGCTTGTCAGTATAGTGTAGGACATGAAAATGCAGCACTTTCAAAAATTTACATGTTTTGCCCATACCCATCCTTTTGCCAACAATCTTTTGTTATATTTTTCTACACTTCCATCAGCTTTGTGCTCAAACTTGTAGACCCATGTACAACCAATAACATTATTTCCCCTTGGTTGATTCCAATAACTCCCAAGCTACATGTTTCAAAGTACCATTATATTTTAATTCCATGACATCAACCCATTCCTTAGATTCAATTTCCTCTTGAAAGGTGATATGTTCTTTGATCTATGCAACACAACAGCTAATGACTGCTTGCAGTCTTCTAGGCTTCATGTACTTAACAATGTCTTCTTCTTCATGTACCAAATTCTTTGCCTACATTGGCATTTGCCTAAATAATTTGGTTGATTTGTTATGCTGACCGTGAGATATATTCTCTAATTGAGAATTTGTAGATTGCCTAGGGGATGCTTTTCCATTCTATTGAGTGATCCTACTAACGTAGGTAGCCTATCATCAAATAGTCTGCATTCTATGGATGTCTCCGATTCTATGTGTGTGATGTTGTCAACCATGTCCAATGCTACATCTATGACATTGTCAACCACATGTGTGTTTTCTCTTCCAGCAAATTCTTCATAATAGAAGAATGGTTATGTCATCAACCCATTCCTTGGACTCTATTTCCTCTCAAAAGTTGATATGTGCTTTGACCTATGCAACATAATATCTAAGGACTACTTGTAGTCTTCTAGGATTCATGTACTTGACAGTGTCTTCTTCTTCATCCACCAACTTCTTTGCCTATGTTGGCATTTGCCTAAAAGATGTAGTTGCTTTGTTATGTTGACCATGAGATATATTCTCTAGTTGAGAATTTGTAGACCTCCTAGGGGATGCTCTTCCATTCATCAATAGAATGATCCTACTCACATTGTTTATTCATGGAAAATACTTCTATTTATTATGAAAGAAACCTACGTGAGCAAGTTGAAGTGGAAATACATCATGCTAGGCATGAGGAAAATAAATACTCTATAGGAGTAAATAAAAATACAAAAATAATTGGAAAGAGACCAAGGGGTTGAGGCTGAAAAGGCCACCTCAACCCTATTATAGTCTCTGAGAAAAAGGGGAAGCCCCTTCATTCTATAAGGAAGATAACCCTCCTAGAAAAGGCTACCCGAGAGGATCCCTACATGCTCGTCCAATTGGCCATGAAAGTGTGAATGGTATATCAACCCAAATACTTGGCCAAGGTGTGGGAAGGGTGGACTTGAGATCCATCTAAGGCCTCTGTGCATCTAGCCATCCAAATCTAATACCTGCTAGTATCTCCCAAGCAAAATCCACATTAGCATGTACTGGTTTATAGTGGGAAATAGGCACATCCTCCAGAGAGAAAGGCTCGACTAGGTGTCATCAAATGGAGATGGCTAGGAAGCATCCTGACACTCATAGAAGATCTAAGGTCCTAACAAAGAGAGCTAATCCACTAATTCCCAAGTGTGTTGGCTTATGCTATAGCTCGGAAGAGTGATGTGTTCCAGGTATTTCAGAAATGGCTGGCCTTGGTTGAGAATCAGTCAAGTAGAACGCTTAAATGCCTATGGACTAACAATGGTAGAGAGTATCTCTCTCATGACTTTCAGCATTTCTGTGATACACGTGGGATTAAGAGGGAGCTCACATCCCCTCGTACTCCAGAGCATAATCCAGTTGCAGAAAAGATGAACCGTACCATTCAAGAAAGGTTGCAATGCATGCTTTCCAATGCAAGTCTTTCTAGTGGTTTTTGGGCTGAGGCAATGAAGACTGCAGTACATGCAATCAATAGATCACCTAGTAAGAGTTTGGATGGTGGTATTCCTGAAGAGGCATGGAGTGGCAAGAAGCCCTCTTACTCTCATTTGCATATATTTGGGTGTGAGGCATATGCACATGTGCCAAAAGAGCTTCAAAAGAAGCTAGATCCTAAGTCTAGGAAATGCATCTTTCTGGGTTATGGTGAAACTGGAGAGATGGGCTATCGTCTCTGGGATCCAGAAGCAAAGAAGATCATACATAGCCATGATGTAGTCTTCAATGAGAATAAGATGCATAAGGCACCCATGAGGGATGTCGAAATGAGGAGAATCACTTTCCAGGATGTGAATCCACCTACATATGTTGATAGACAGCAAGCTATCCATGCACCAAATGTGCAAGAAATGGTACCACCAAGTACTCCCACAGGTAAACAATCAAGGGTAGATGATGGATCATCTATTGGTGGAAATGATGAGCCAAATGTGGCTGATATGCAAGTGGGATAGCAAGCTAAAATGCCATTGAGAAGATCATCTAGAGTGTCTAGACCACCTGATAGGTTTGTTCCAGGGGTAGACTATGTGATGCTTACTGATTGCAGGGAGCCTTCTTGCTACAGAGAGGCTATGATGCGCGAGGATCAATGCAAGTGGGAGTATGCTATGCAATCAGAGATGAGTTCAGTTATGAAGAATAAGACTTGGGACTTGGTTTCTTTGCCACATGGAAAGAAAGCATTGCCATGTAAATGGGTCTACAAAATGAAGGTCACAGGTGATGATGTGCCTAGGTACAAGGCCCGTTTGGTCGCTAAAGGGTTCAAGCAAGAGAAGGGTGTGGACTTTGATGAGATATTCTCTCCAGTTGTGAAGATGACCACACTTAGATGCATGCTTGGACTAGTGGCATCAGAGGATATGGAGCTTATGCAGATGGATGTCAAGACAGCTTTCTTGCATGGGGATTTGCATGAGGAAATTTACATGGTGCAGCTGGAAGGCTTTGAAGAAAAGGGCAAAGAGCATTTAGTTTGCAAGCTGAAGAAGAGTCTCTATGGTCTTAAGCAAGCGCCTAGAGAATGGTATCAGAAGTTTGATGCTTTCATTCAATCCCAGGGTTTTAGAAGGAGTGAAATTGATCACTACCTCTACACTAAAAGGGCTAAGGATAATAGCCTGATAATCTTGGCACTATATGTGGATGATATGCTATTGGCTAGCAAGAATACTTATGAGCTATATGCATTAAAGGCCAAGTTGTTTGAGGCCTTTGATATGAAGGATTTGGGACTTCAGGTCATATTCTTGGTATGTGCATCACGTGTGATCGGAGTAGGAAACTCCTTTGGCTTTCACCAAAAGAGTATGTTACAAAAGTATTGCAGCATTTCAATATGGAGGGGGGGAAGGCAGTGAGTACTCCATTGCCTCCATATGTGAAACTGAGTCATACAGATAGTCCCAAATCAGATGAGGAAAGGGCCATGATGGCCAAGGTTCCTTATGCATTAGCGGTTGGGAGTCTTATGTATGCTATGATAGCTACTAGACCAGACATTGCATTTGCAGTGGGAGTTGTTAGCCGGTATATGGCTAATCTAGGAAAGAGGCATTGGGAGGCAGTTAAGTGCATCATGAGGTACATGAAGGGTACCAAGGAGATGTGCATCTGCTTTGGTAGAGGAGACATGCGTGTACTTGGGTACACAGATTCAAACTATGCAGGGCATGTGGATAGTAGGAGATCCACTTCTGGTTATGTGTTCACCTTTGTAGGTGGTGCAGTGTCGTGGATGTCTCGTGCACAGAAGTGTGTTGCTTTGTCTACCACAGAGGCTGACTATGTTGCAACCACAGAGGGTTGCAAGGAGGCTATATGGCTTGATCGGCTAGTGGGAGATTTGGGGATTCATACAGGTGTACCGACATTGCATAGTGATTCCATGAGTGCTATTCAGCTAGCACGGAATCCAGTCTTTCATGCAAAGAACAAACACATTGAGGTCAGGTGCCATTTCATCAGCGAGGTACTTAAGGACAAGCGCATAGAGCTTGTCAAGGTTCATACGGAGGATAACCCTGCAGATATGCTGACGAAGAGTCTACCTAGTCAGCGGTTTGAGTATTGTCGTGTATTGATGGGCATTGGATAGTATGCTCACTAATTGTTCTCCCTTGCTAAAGCTGCTTGTTGTTTGCGCTACTAGTGCTGTTACAAAATGGTAATGCTGCTAAGTAGTGTTGCTACTACCACTAATTAGTGCTGCAGTTACTAGTTGTTAGTGTTGCTACAAGCGGTTGGTGCTGTTGCAGTGCCAATAAGTGCTACTAGTAGTGGAACTTAGTGCTCAATATGGTTAGCCAAGGACATTCTATTAATTTTAAGCATATTACATTATAAAAACATAAAGTAGGAGTTGAAATCAGAACACTATGAATGAGTCCTTGTTTCAACTGGAAAAGGAATCCAATTAAACTTCCATCTCCAAAAAGACAATGCATAGGCAAAAATGAATGATTTTTATAAAAGATATTAATGATGTATAAAAAAGGTTGGTATCCCACTACATGCATCTGATTCCATCTTCAATACTCTTTCTAGCAATTGTTGCTTATCATATACTCCATAATGTCAATGGACTCATCATGGAAGAGGTCATGCTCAAAATGTGCTGTGTAGGACTAGTGATCCTCCATTTGCATCCACAAAAACAACCATGGCATGACATTGTCCATCAAATAGGAGCACATTTCTTCATCACTTTGCATCTTAGACTTTGGAAGCACTCTCCAAGTTCCAGCTAGGTTTTCGCAAATCTTGTAGAAGGAGTCATCCCAAATAATACTATTGGTGAGTGAAGTTGTTCTAGATGGTCGGCAAGTCCTTGAATATAACGGGCTTTGGACTCAACAATCTTCCTTGAAAATCCATCATGAATCCAGCATTGTGACAGTCTTTTGGCGCTAGGAATGTTATCTTTTGAAACAGTTTGGGAAAGCATGTGCTTAGGATGTTGGTTACTTTTTTCTTCTAGCTGTTCTTCAAATATAAACTTTGAATCATGACAAATGAGTGATAAATAGAATTTGAAGAAGGCAACAACAGTTTTACGAATAAACATGGTCCATCCCGTTCTTCTAGTTGTTCTCCAATATAAACTTTGAATCATGACAAATGAGTGACAAATAGAATTCGAAGAAGGCAACAACATTTTTATGAATAAACATGGTCCGTCCCATGCACCCACCACTACTTTCCATCAAGTATGCATAGGATGGGGTTACATTGCCATGATACAACTCAATGAACTTCACTAGTAGGCCATTCAAATCTAAGATTACAGCTCTTCTTCTTGATGGAGAGGCACTAGTACCACTATCGATGGAATCGTTGGAGTTTTAGGCAAGGATAGGAGTTGCATGTGATCCATCAAATGGATGTCTACAGGTCCCGAAGTCTTTGGCTTCAGTCTTTCCAATATGTTGAGACACCTCTTGTGAATCTGATCCCATTTTTTTTCTTCCCTCCTTTGTGCCTCTTCTCCCTCCTAGTGATACGTTTTTGGTGTGTTTTCTTTTCATGGTAGCTAGTGGATGGCCAACTGCAAGCCTGCTTCCCTTTCTACCACATACATCAAATCTTGGACCACATTATCTAGGTGAAATACATCTAGATAGACAAACATGACAGGTTTAAGTATAGATTCCAATAGTCAATCACATTTTAAATACAGTTTTTAGAAATAGTATATCTGGACAAAATTTAAATATAGGTTTAAGTCCAGAATTTAAAATAGATTTTAAATACAAGTGATAAATAAATATTAAGAACACATGTTAAGATACCTATTTTAACTATTCTGGAATCATTCAAATATGGGGCATTTTAGTTTGAAGGATACTTGAACAACTCAAATCATCCACATTGACATTGATGGTAAACTAGTTCAAATCTTACTACATACAAGACAAGCTCAATGACAAATAAATCCACTGTAGTGTGCTAACACTCTTAATTGAAAGCACAAAATAACTTGATGCCATGTAAAGTAGAGACGGAATTTCAATTGTGTAACCACAAAATCATACAACTCCTAGTGAGATGGGATCACAAAATGGTCCAAATTGATAAACTTTGCATGAATCAATACAAGTCTCAGAATACTAAGTTTTTGTCAAAGCTCTTGATACCAAGCCAGAATCAACCAATAGAAAGTAGGCAACTAAGCATGCCCATTAACATATAAAATGTAAGATATAAGTCTTCACTGCCCATAGGGCCATCTAGGGCTACAACTTCTTGTAGGCTCTAGGCTTTAAGTGCGGACCATGTGAGAAAGTTGTTTTTTCTTTTAGACTAGCAGCACTACATCGTGGAGGCATCGGTGTGCTCTGATTTTCTACCAGGACATCGACAGGCTTGGCACTGGAGCCTGTAGCAACTGCATGACTTTTTCCCTTTTGCTCCCTGCTGGCGGCTCCACTCTTGGTCTCCGGAGTTCTTTTCCACCTTGAGACATGTGAAGGCACATATTGTAAATTTTAGGCACATGTTCATCTTTTAACTCTAAAATTATTGAAAAGCCAAAATTGTCTCATCTTTCTCCAATCCATCTGTCTTTTGTTTCTTTGCTCTTTTACCAATAAAACTCTAAGGGTTTAAGTGCTATAATAGTGCTTTAATAGAGCTTTCTACATTTAAGTACTCTAAGAATGCTCAACTAGTAGTTACTAGAGTTCTCATACCTATTAGTTCTCTAATAATGGTGTGATAGTGCTTGTTAGTGATCTAATAGTGCTCTAATAGTGCTTCTTAGTGCACTGATAGTTGGTCTGATCTATGCTAGAACTTACTAGAGTTCCAGTACCTATTAGTCCTCTAATAGTGCTATAGTAGTGCTTGTTAGTGCCTTAATAGTGCTCTTATAGTACTATATTAGTGCTTGTTAGTGCAGTATTAGTGTTGGTCAGAGCTATGCTAGAACTTCTCAAGAGTTCAAGTACATGCTTAGCTTTGACCAACACTAATTGTGCACTAACATGCACTATTAGAGCACTATTACAGTAGTGCCAAGAACTGGGACTATATCAAGTTTTGGCATAACCCTGGAGAACACTATTACAACATTAATTGTGCACTAACATGCACTATTAGAGCACTATTACAGTAGTGCCAAGAACTGGGACTATATCAAGTTTTGGCATAACCCTGGAGAACACTATTATAGCATTATTAGAGGCTAACATGTCCTTGAAGTCTTGAGAAGTTCTAGTGTGGCTCTGATCAACACTAATAATGCACTATTAGAGCACTATTAGATTACTAATAGAGTAGTACCATGCATTGTGACTCCATCAAGTTATATCATAGCCCTATACAACACTATTAGGGCACTATTAGAAGTCTAAAATGTACTAGAACTATTATATGTTCTGCCATAGATCTGAACAACACTATTAGTACACTATTGACCACTATTAGAGCACTATTAGAGCACTGCTAGGCACTGAGGCTATATCAAGTTCTAGCATACCTTGGAGAGCACTATTACCATACTATTAAAGCACTTTTAGAGAACTAACATGTACTTGAACCCTTGAGAAGTTCTGATGTAGCTCTAACCAACACTAATAGTGCACTACCAAGCACTATTAGAGCACTATTACAGTAGTACCAAGCACTTGGACTACATCAAGTTATAGCATAGCCATGGAGAATACCATTAGAGCTCTATTAGAGGACTAACATGTACTTGAACTCTTGAGAAGTTCCAATGTAGCTATGACCAACACTAAGTGCACTAACAAGCACTATTAGAGCACTACTAGAGTAGTACTAGGTAGTTGGACTATATCAAGTTATAGCATAGCCTTGAAGGACACTATTACAACACTATTAGAGCACTATTAGAGGACTAATAACTTCTTAAGAGTTTCAGTACATGTTATTCCTCTAATAATGGTCTACTAGTGCTACAATAGTGCCTGTCAGTGTAGTAACACTGCAAGTGAATGGTGTGTTGGTACTTGGTATGTGCTCCAATGGTGCAGGTTAAAGAAGTATTACTACTATAATAAATATTGTAAGTGGTATTCTAGAGCTCTAAACAATGGCCAAGGTAGTGTCGGTGAAAACTTACCTCTAAAGTTGATTGAAGCATGTAGTTTTGTGTCCTCATGTGGTGGTCGATATGCACCTACCACTAGTAGCCTGCAATATCAGTTATTCATTGTCCACAACCCGGATGCATGCACTCTTGCTTGATGGCACATAACTGTGTGAAGAAAAATAGATGGTATGGGTGTTTGCATGGTAGCATGAAAATACCCTATACCTCATCATCATGGCCAAGGCCACACCCAGCACAAGAACCAAAAACTATCAAAGAGATTGGAATCCTATCACCTTGCTACTAGCATGGCACTCGCATGGCACAGGAGGCTATAGAGTTGTAGAGGCTCTACTCCACACATGTTGGAGCATCTTCCAAGCAAACTCTACATGCACCTCACATTCCCTCAGATCCACTTCCTGTTGGTGTGCTTCTTCCTGAAAACACATGAATAACTGAAAACCATCTCCTAGGTGTTTGAAAAAATCAAAGTCTTGCCAGCACCAAAGTTTGCACAGGCGAGACCAACATATCTTTGCAGAATCCATAGCAACCAGAACATTGCTGGAGCTATCGACCTCCATGTAGGCAAGCATGGATTTCAGATTTTGTATTCTGACATGTAGATTCTATTGAGTTTGTTTTCACTATAGTCTCATATGCCTCCATGGCATTGGCCATATAATTCTTCACCTTTTAGGCTGTTGAACTAATGCCTCGAGTTTCATGCAGCTAGCATTTTGCCTTCTCAAGAGACTTTGTTGCCTTTTGTATTCGTCCCTATCTGTAGCTAGCATCATTTCTATGTCTTGCAACAATACCACTGCAGATTTAAAATTCTCTGACATGGCATCTTCTTCGCTTGGGGTTGGCCACCCTTGGCTGCTCCCATCAAAATAAACACCTCTGCCAACAAAATCTTGGGAAGCTAGAGGAGTTTTATATTTCCTCTTGCTATCATCCTTCTTGTTCCTGCTCAGCCACTTGTCAAAGTTGATAGGATTGAGTGATGAAGAAATCTATGCCCATGCAAGCTAAAAATTTCTACGTGATCAAATGGTATCCCAAATATTTGACCTTATGTACATGAGCCGGTCCCAGTCGCGATCGAATGGCATGGTCGAATGTTAAAGCGATACTTGATCAGTTTATCCCTTGAGTGTTTGGGGATCTAGTAGGACAATGGGAATTATATGCAAAGGTGAGTAATGTAGCCTTGCCTATCAATGGAGAGGAGAAGCTTGCACTCTAGATGACTGAATGGAAGGCGTCACAAATTTTTAATTGTAGATAAAATGTGAAGGAGAAAGGGTCCATTGGAAAGACAACAGCCTCCATTTTCCAACATGTGCTCTGACACAGTACACTTTCCATTGCAAGCATTTGACCTTGCATGAACTGGTGGGCAAGGGAGGAGAATGGAAGGTATTTAGGATATAGGTGAAGGGTGTCCCAAGTCTTAGGCCAACGTCATGGTATGCTGGCAAGAAGAGTAATAGAGACAATGCCCATGCTCATCTGGTACTAAAGAATGAGCTAGTGATTGACAGTTGTCCATAGAGCTATCTGTGGAGTATTGGTGTACTCACACACCCAAGAGCTCTAGGTCATCACTCCATTTTTCAAGGGTGGAAGTGTGCACGATATGCCGATGTGTCTCCCACAACGTTGCGGGACATATGTGAGCTGGGTTAAGACCACACATCCCAAAGAAGAAGCTCGCTTTGACTAGAACTCTCCACTCACTAGGTTGTAAGCAAGGTTGTTATGTCATCATCAATTTTCCATTGTTACTACTATTGCCAGTGGTTGGAAAGAAATTCACAAACAAAGATATCCGCACATCGATCTGCAAGCAACCAATTACATGCTAGACTTCACGAGGGATGACAAGGATTTTCGAGTTGGGATTATTGATTGGGGAAGAAGCCTCCACTAGACCAAAAGTTAATATCCATAAGACCCAGTTTATGATCCTCCCAAGGCATTTCCATGGTTAGTACCAGAATTTTATGCTAGTACAACTACATGGGGAAATCCTAAGGGCGCATTGGCACGAGAGTCAGATTGGTTTGCCATTGGTTGGCTATTTAGGAAAATTGCCAACTTTCTCATAGATGCTATAGACGCTCTTAGTGACAACTCCATGAAGGGAGACATTAAAATCAAGCTCTTAGTTGATTGTGGGAATGCGGTATGCAAGATTGATCCAAAGGAGCGACCTTCCATGGGAGAAATTTTAACAAAAATGCATAGTTTCAATGTAAACGAGGATGTGGCAATGCGACCCATTGAGGAAATGAAGACATGTTAAATATAAGCTACATCTTTTTTGAGCTTGACGCATATGGTCTATGATTGCCAAAGTTGTAATGTCTTTGAAAAATGCAAATGTGGGTTTAAAAATTAGGACCACATGTATCTTTGAAACAAATGTAACAATTTGTCAGAGTTTGCCCTTTCTATTTGTACAATTTAATCAATCATGGTCAATCCACAATTCTGTTAGTTGGATAAATTCTTAGATGGTGTGATTTGCATGAGCATGTTATAATAAAATGTTTCAATAACACATCGCTCACTCAATTTTGCATGCTTGTTAGATATTCTCTCACTCTCTCACTCGCCATGGCATCCACGTCGCAATAATCAACGCAAGCTACATATGCATCCCAGGATCCAAACATGAGGAGAAAGCAAGCCATGAAGCACATAATGGACATGGCTGATGCTACCGTCCTATCAACAAGAAGAGATGAGGTGCTCGCAATTGCCAACACAAGCGTCTTCCATGATCTGAATGGTTGGAAGTACGACCGCATCAATGCAGTGGTCTTCAACGATGACATTGTAGCGGTATGGGATTGCATTGATGCCACACATGGATGGTGGCCCATCGAGAATCGTCGCCACCTCGTTATGAGGGAGAACGCATACTACATTCATTGCATGATCAAACTGAGCACATATATAATTTTCTCCTATCAATTGTGGCTTAAAATGTAAGCTTTGCCCAAAATCTACAATTACTAACGTGTACAATGTGCACTTTTATAATATGACGACATGTTTGGCGACTTGTAAATTGTCTTGTTCGGTGAAATGAAAATTATCATAGATTGGCCATCATTGAAATTATAAATCTTTCACAAACACTTTGATGGGGTTTATGCTCCCTCTGTAAAGTGTGCTTGGAAAGATTTATGATTTCATCAAGGGCTAGTCGTGCATTACTCTAGCCATCAAGACCATCTTTGCATATCAAATAAATTGTATTTTAAGTAAATTTCATTTCAAACAATTGCATTTTAAAAGGTTTGCATTGTGAAAGAATTGCATTTTAAGTGGATTGCATTATAATTACATTTTAAAAGAATTGCATTTAAAAGGCTCTCATTATAAAAGAATTGCATTTTAAATAAATTGCATTTCAGAAGGATTGCATGTTAAAAGACATAACCACACCGTCTCTTTTTTTGAATCACTAAAATTCGGTTCAGGGTGTGTTAGTACAGGGGAATCATGCAAGGAACCTAGAAGATTTGTGTGTACCCACTTTGGCATATCACCATCTCACTGCATACCCCTTTCACATCATCCAACACTCTACCATTCACATAAAGGTAAACTAGCTTCTCTGATCATTCTGATGTCAAGTGGTTCCTTGTGATGGAATGCACAAACTTATAGTTACTCCAGTTTCTTACTCCAGTTTCGTTCGCTAGAGGAGTTGCTACAAGGTTGCGATAACACCTTCATGGCGAAGCCTTGCAAATAAGGTGTGGATGCTCTACACTCTTCCCACCCTCTAGAGCCATGCTGGCATATCTTTCGCTAATTCTTTGATTCTTGGATAGGCAAATAGTCTTCTCTATTTCAAAAAGTTGAAAGTTCACTAACAACCGAGGCATACTTTGTCCTATCCTCAAAGAAACATCCAAGAAGGTCATGCCACAATTGCATTATCTATACATCCATCTCTGTGCAATAATCCCACCATTGTGGATCTAATATATGGGGGGCATAGTGCAAAGAGTTGTTTGGTTGATTTGATCCCACCATTGTGGATCTAATATATGGGGCATTGTGGATCTAATATATGGGGGGCATAGAGCTTGATTTATCGTCTTCGCACCATGTTTTGCAACGTGGTTTGTTTAGCCATGGTATATCCACCTTCACCTAGCCTTGCATCTTCCTTCAAAACATCCCTCTGAGCAATCCACCATGCCATATAAGCACTTCCCATGCTTGGCCCTTTCACATCCAACCTACGAATTGCAAACCAAATTGGCTTCATATCTTCCACTGCATCGGATCCCCTCTTCCAAAATGCCAGATTATTAACCAACGCCTTTAGGTCTCCAAACTCATTTTGAGAGTTGTTTGAGCATGCCTCGGCCATTCACTCTGTGGCTTCTGTGCTGAATATGATCTCCACTATAAGGGCCTATTGCTTTAACAACCACTCCATCATTATATAGTTTCTGCCAAAATGTGTTTCAGCTAGGTTCAAAAGCTCTAGTGGGTGATTCACAAGCCAATGATTCCTGAATATGCCTAGTAATTGCTCATGGTTAAGAAAGTACAACACAACCTTCTGAGCCTCATCCATGACAACTTTAAAAAAGTTTTTCTCAAGTGTTTTGTACCAATCCTCCAAGACTAGGTCCAGATAGTGGTACGAGCATGGCGATGCCCAAATACATCGATATTTGCAATTTATAATTTTCCCAACCTTTTGACAACTCTTAGCATTATCAGTAATTAGTTGAATAATATTGTTAGGACCGATATCTTCAATACATCTATTAACTGCTTTGCAATGAATTCTCCTATCTTAGCCTCACCACTTGTATTAATCAACTATCAAAAAGCCTCCCCTTTGAACGTCACAACCATGACATTAATCAAGGGTCGCTTGCTCACATTCTTCCATCTATCTGATACGATGGTGCAAGCAATTTTCTCAATGCCATCATAAACCACTTGCTACATCTCCTCTTTCATCCTATTGTAATATGCATCCAACATGCTGTTACAGACGGCATCGTAACTAGGCATTGTGAAACCTGGGCTAGCTTCAGTGACAGAGGCCATGACTTTTTTCCAATGTGGGCTTTGCACAATGCTCAACGGATATCCGATGGGACAAATAGCTTCAAACACATCTTGTTCCACCTTCTCGATATGTTGTGCTTTGAAGGAAACTGTGAAGGATTGTTGCTACACACGTACACGGGCATTCAGACAAGGCACATTACTGCATTATCCTCTTTACATATGCACGAGCGAGCAACTTGTGGACTATACAAGGGATCCCATAGCAATACTGTGTGCGGTTGCACTTTGCAAATAACTTTCCATTGTCACCTATTGCTTGCTCGGGGTTTCAAGGACCATGGTTCTTTCTTCAATTATAAGTTGAGAGTGGTGGCATGTGACTATTTGATCCACAATTGTGTCTGCACTTGTGGCTATCTGACCACCCAAACAGCTACCACCCTTTCCACTTCTGGACCCTTGCACTTTCCAATATGTCTTTGAGGGTTGCCTAGGAAATGTTTGCACATAAAAGATCTTGAACCCGTGTACTCTTCGTGGCAAATGTTACATCTCCACTTTGTGGCAGCTACAAGCATAGCATAGTCACAGGCTTTTGCAAGGTTTCGGCCTTGTTTCTTTAGAGCCATGTTCATGTTTGTATGCACATACCAATAGATCAATAATGTGAAATTTTTCGGAAGCAAAATTATCAATTGCCATGTATCAAAACATTTATCTAGTCTTGAACAATTTTATTTCCCAAATATGTGTTGCATGAAACAATCATTTCACTCACTCTTATTTCACTAATGCTTAGTAAGTGCACTAGACCTCGAGACGGAGCAACCATCCAATCGTCTTGCCCCCTGTCAACATAATTTTATGGTTATAGACATGGTAATATGCCTAGGGACCTAGGCATGGGATGGCAAATTGGCTTTTTCCACATCTTGCTCTTTCTCGAGTAAGCATCTATCTACATTATGATCTTTCATGACATCATGCTCTGTACATGAAAGTCGATATTTCACACATGCTAGTGCAGTAGCTAGCGTAGCTTACATGCACATGGTGGCTCTTTCTCTCACACCTTCTACTTTTTCAATCTCAACCATTCGACACAATTATTAAAAGATTTAAATGCATTTATTCATGCTATAAGAAGTCTAAAATATATGGACTCAAATAAATACGTAAGGAACCATCAATTGATTGATTAAGAATATCCATAAATCAATGTTAAATTCCATTAGAATAGTTACACATAGTAAATGTTCACTCATTTACATATTCAGCTTGTGCATGGGTGACTCTACTTTCTGCATGGATGCCATCAATGAATTCGACACTTCGTCCCTCACATCTCTTTATTAGTTTTTCTTCATCGCCAATCAAATGTCTTCTTATTCTCATGGCCGATCCTGTAAAGACTTGGTTGGAAAAGTTGCACTTCCACTTTTTACACCCTAACATTGTAACAAAACCTTGCGGTTTCGCAACACTTTGGCCTCTTCCTTGAGTCTCACTTGGCATTTGATGTTGGCCTACCCTATCTTATGTACATGTAGAATGTAAGAAAATAATACAACGTTTGTGCTCAACAGATAACAAGATCTTGTATGCAAGAGAGAAAAGTAGATAGTATGGAGAATCAAAAATTTGATTACTGTAAAACTGATACAATAGATGGCGCTACCTCCCAGCTGTGCACTCCTGTGAGAGGAGCTTCGATGGTATGTTGGAACCAGTAGAGGATGGAGGCTGGATGCTAAGGAATCAGGGTTGCTATAGCCAATGATAATGATGGGCTTCACAAGCTTGCTCTTATATAGCCACCAATCGTAGTCGGTTAGACCCAATTGGTGACCAACCCAGTCTGCCTAAAACGGCCGACTAGAGGTCGGTCTTGAAATAGGCCATCGATCACACGATAGAACCGAGGCACAGAGCCATTTGGGATCATTTGGGGCTCCAAACGGGCCTCGCAACTCGAGAGTGGGCTGCCTCGAGAAATGCTCCATCTACCCTCAGTGCGGTTAGTCATGGGATGCCTTCCCACACTTGCATGTAGCCTAGTTGGCAGTGTGCCAACTTTATCTGAAGCCGTCTAGCCATCAGGCCACACATGGCTCCCATCTAGTGTCCAAACCAAGACTACTAGATAATCGAGCTACTCAAATGCCTTCTCATATGGGGGGCTTACAAGTAGAGTTAGTTGGTTCCCGCATAGTTACATGAGAGTGGAGCATTGATATCTAACACCCCCCCTCAATGTCCACCCGCAAGTAAACTTACTCTTTTGGCCCAATGCCAAGTCGATGAAGATGCCTCTCCAGCAAGTCTCTTCCAAGATCCTTCGTGAAGATGTCCGTAGCATTCTCTGTAGTTAGACAGTACACCAAGTCGACCTCTCCATCCATGATGAGCTCGCATACAAAGTGATATTGTATCTCAATGTGTTTTGTGCGAGCATGGAACATAGGGTTCTTTGCAATTGCCATGCAACTCTGATTGTCACATGATAACTGTGTAGGCTTGTTCTGCACTGCACCCATGTCCCCTAAAATCCTCCTCAACCACACTGCCTTACTAGAAGCAAAACATGCTGATTTGTACTCATCCTCAGTAGAAGAAAGAGCAGCTGTAGGTTGCTTCTTACTAACCCATGACATAGCTCCAGATCCAAGTGAGAAACAGTAACCTGTCACTGATCTCTTACTGTCCACATCTCTTGCCCACCAATCCGAGTCATAGAATCCAGTCAAGATGTTGCCCTTGGTATAGGTGATGCCATAATCAAGTGTGCCTTTGATGTATTTCAGCACCTGCATCCCTGCCCTCCAATGGTTCTCTCGGGGCTTATTGGAAAACTTGCTTAGTACACCAGTCGCAAAACTGATGTCCGGTCGCATGTTGCATAAGTAAATCAAAATACCCACAAGCCTTTTGTACTTCGCTTCATCCACCAGTGGTGATGAATCCTCATTTGAGAGCTTCACATCAACCTCCATATGGGTGCCAACTATCTTACACTCAGCCATGCCAAATGCCTTCAGTATCTCTCCAGCATACTTCGGCTGTGAAATGAAAATCTGTTTTGGCTTTTGCCAAACTTCAATCCCTAAACAAAAATGAATCAGTCCGAGGTCTGTCATTTTAGACTCTCTTTCTAGCAAATGCTTTGTCTATGAGATCTTCTCTTCATGGTTCCCTGTTATGACAAGATCGTCCACATAAAGGACCATGATCATACACCTACCTCCTTCTCTGAAAATATACAAATTTGCATCAGATGGGTCCTTTTGAATCCATTTTGTAGAAAGTAGGCATCAATCCACTGGTACCATGCTCGTGGGGCCTATTTCAGCCCGTAAAGCATCTTCTTCAGTTTACAGACTTTACCTTCTGAACTGGGGATCACAAAACCTAGTGGTTATTCCACATATACCTCCTCCTTGAGATCTCCATTCAGAAAGGTGGATTTTACATCCATCTGAGGGAGCCATACTCTGACTGCATAGCCTCCATCCACCTATCATCACCCTGTGCCTCTTCAAGACACTTGGGTTCTTCAGCACGGATCACCTCTGTCATCAAAGCATAGTTGACCAAGTGTTCCTGTGCCCTTCTTTGCTCCTCTAATCTCTTGGACCGGCATTGTTCGAATGGTTCCTCCTCAATGGCTGGAGGTTCTTTGTTGTCCAAAAACTACTTTACCCACTTCAGGAATGGCCGTTGCCGTTGTGATTCTGTAGGCTCTTCTTCCTCTTCTTTATCTTGAATCCTCCCAAGCACCATTGGGGGAGTTCGGTCTACTGTTGGTGGTTGTACTGGATGGATATCCTAGTCTTGGTTATCTGGGAAGGAAGCATCCTCCTCTAATTGATGTGGCTATTCAAAGAAGACCACATCACGACTTACTATTACCTTCTTGGTAATAGGATTATAGAGACGGTAACCCTTCGCCTCTTCACTGTAGCCCAAGAAAATACACTTCCACCTCCTCGGTTCCCATTTGGTCCTATTAGCATCAGGGACATGCATAAAACAGTCACATCCAAAAACTTTGAAATGTGCAACTGAAGGTTTCTTACTAGAAAAAGCCTGCAGTGGAGTCATCCCATTCACAGCCTTCGTGTAGCTACGATTCAGAATGTAAACTGCCATGTTACATGCTTCAACCCAGAAAGTCTTTAGCAAATCTTTCCCTTTCATCGTACTCCTACCCATTTTGCAAATGATGTGCATCTTGCACTCTACTACTCCATTTTGCTATGATGTATGTGGCAGGGTTTTTGCCTCTTGATCCCATGACTTTTGCAGTAACTTTCGAATTCACTTGATGTGAACTCACCACCTCTGTCTGATCTCAACTTCTTCACCTTCCTCCTCGTTTCATTCTCGACCATTACATGCCATTCTTTGAACTTACTAAAAGCCTCATCTTTAGTCTTCAGGAAGTATATCCATATCCTTCTACTGTAGTTGTCGATCAGTGTCATGAAGTAGTAGGAACCACCAAAAGCTTCCATCTCCATCTTTCCGCAGAGGTCCGTGTGAACAAGCTCTAGAGGAGCCTTTGCCCTATTGGCCTCTTTAGGAAAGGGTTGCCGATGCTGCTTGCCCATCATGCAAGCTTCACATACATCGAGCAGATCTGTAATGTTTGGTAGGTCTGCAATCATTCCACTTTTATGCATCTCCTTTAAAGAACTAAGGTTTAGATGACCAAACCTCTCATGCCACAACTTAGTGTTCTTCACATCAGCCCGAGCACTAAAAGCTGAGAGTTCGTAGATGTTTTTGTATGGTGTACCTTTACCAATGACCTTCCCTTGAACATCCAAAATCTATGCGCCATTCTTATTGAAGTGAACCTTGAGGTCCTGATCCATGATCGCAGAAATGGACAACAAGTTCCTCTTGATATCTGGCGCACAAAGAACATCGGACAACTGTTTTACAGCTCCATTTGACTTGAGAGAAATTGTACCTTTTCCTTTTGCTAGACATTTTGCATCATTGCCGACTGCTACTAGGATGTCATTCCCTACCGGATATAGAGAGGTATACCAATCCTTCTGATTGGTCATGTGGCGCGATGCACCACTATCAATAATCCAAGGCTCATCCATAGGTACATGAATTGCCTCCATGCAAATCTCTTCAATTGCTATGAACAGCTCTACTAGTACTGCCTATGCGCTGTTGTTGGACTCTTTCTTTACTCCATTCTTCTCATCTGTAATCTTCTTCCGGCACTCATTCTGCTTGTGCCCTGCCTTGTTGCAATAGAAGCACTTGATCTTCTTCTTTCTCTTTTTATCATCAGAAGAAGATGGGTTACCAGAGTCCTTACCCTTACCTTTCTTTGATCCAGCCGAGAAAGCTGAATCTTCTCTAGTCCTCATCTTTTGATGCATCTCCTCCTCCAGAAGCATTGTGCTGAAATCCTCAAAGTTGAGGGGCAGATTTCTATTCTGTGTATTCAGTGCCGTAACAAGACCGTCATACTTTGGTGGGAGAATCCGTATGCACCTTCGTGCTAGATTATCGCTGGTGATGGTGATGCCAATCGCAGTCATCTGATCGCATAGATTCTTCACCCTAGTGATGAACTTCTCTGCCGCTTCAGACTCAGACAATTTCTTGTTCGTGATTTGAGTCTCCAAATTCTGAATTTGTATCTGATTTGTGGTCTTGTACTGATTTTTCAAGACCATCCATGCCTCCTTCACTGTGGTGACATGTTGAATTAACGCCATGATAGAGTCACTTACATTGTAGACAATAGAACATAGTGCATCTACATTTCTTCTTGTCCACGCAAGAATCTCATCCGCAGTTGGTACTATCTGTTGTCCTGCATTGGCTAGATCTAGTTTCGAAACCGACTTCACATCCACCCCAGTAGCAGTATCCCAAAGCTCATATGCACTTAGGATGGTCTTCATCTTGAACTTCTAGAGTGGATAGTTAGAGCCGTCCAACTTTTTGGTTTTGCCGAATGGTGGGATTTGCAGTCTTGTAGGCTGGGCCATCTCTCACAATCTGCTCGCAAATAGAAACACAATACCAAATCTTCTTGCTAGAGCCCAAGCTCTGATACCATGTAAGAAAACAATATAACGTCTATGCTCAACAGATAACAGGATCTCGTATGCAAGAGAGAAAAGCAGATAGTATGGAGAATAAAAAATTTGATTACTGTAAAACTAATATAATAGATGGCATTACCTCCCAACCGTGCGCTCTTGTAAGAGGAGCTTCGATGGCATGTCGAAACCAGTAGAGGATGGAGGTTGGATGCTAAGGAATTAGGGTTGCTATAGCCAGTGATGATGATGGGCTTCACGGGCTTGCTCTTATATAGCCACAAGTCATAGTCGGCTAGACCCAATTGGTAACTGACCCAGTCCACCCAAAATGGCCGACTAGAGGTTGGTCCTAAAATAGGCCATCGACCACAGGATAGAACCATGGCATCTACGGTTTCTGTTTGGCCCAGAGCCATCTGAGATCATCTGGGGCTCCAAATGGGTGTAACAACCCGAAAGTGGGCTGCCCGGGGAAATGCTCCATCCACCCTTAGTGCAGTCAGTCATGGGATGCCTTCTCGCACTTGCATGTAGCCTAGTTGGCAGTGTGCCAACTCCTATCTGAAGCCGTCCAGCCATCAGGCCACACATGGCCCCATCTGGTGTCCAAACCAGGACCTACTGGATAACCGAGCTACTCAAATGCCTTCTCCTCATATGGGGGGCTTACAAGTAGAGTTAGCTGGTTCCTGCATAGTTACATGAGAGTGGAGCATTAATATCTAATATAGAAGAGAAAAACCATATCAGTTCATCAATATGTTTTCAACAACTTAAGACAATGCCACTAACATGTCATCGAAAACAAATGTAAGTTTGCTAGACCTTAAGAGAGCAACCATCCAATCATCTTGCCCCTCCCACATAATTGGATGGTTATAGATGTGGTAATTTGCCTGTAGAAATAGGCATGGGATGACAAGTTGCCTTTCCCAATGTCCCACTCCTTCTCGAGTAAGCATCTATCTACACTATGCTCATTCACAACATCATGCTCTATATGCGAATGTCACTATTTCACACATACTAGTGCAGTAGCCAACAATACCTACATGTGCACTTATCAAGAACCTTTGTTTGAATCTATGAAGTGAAGGATGCTACCTAGGTTAGACATATCTAATGTAAGTTTAGACATACATATCATACCTATATAAGATCAACTAATTGTTCTGATAAGATAGTATTAATCTCTGCACATAAATGCATAGTATAGAATGCCACAAATTTCTTCTTACAAGTAAATTATCATAGTCTGTAATGTTCTCTAGCATGTAATTTGTGGGTTGATACAAGCTGGGGCAATTGCAAGCTACACAACTGGCTAGACTTTCAATGGGTTGTTATCGTTTGGCAAATGCGAGCCACAACTGGCAAAATCCCACTATTTTCATCTTCCTAATAAGTACACTCACACTGACTACTTTCCAACCATATGACAACTATTTCAAAGATTTAAAATCATTTGATCATGTTACAATATCTAGACCCAGCTTACATATTATCATCAAACAAGGTACATATGAAAATAGCAATTGATCAATTTGCAATTCCCATGTTCCAAATCAATGTCACATTACATTGGCATAGTTGTACATGTTAAAAATTCACTTATTTACATCTTCAGGCAGTGCACAAGGTACTCTACTTTTTATATGGTTAATACCTATAGGATGGCAGCAACAAATTTGACACATAGCCTCCTCACATCTCTGTATTTGTTTTTCTTGATCACCAATCAAATGTTTTCTTGTTCTCAAGGTAGATCTTGTGAGGACCTGGTTGCAAAAGTTGCACATCCAATTCTGACAACCTACCATTGTAACAAAATGCTACAGTTTTACAACATTTTGCCCTCGTCCATGAGCCTTGTTCTATAGTTGATGTTGTCCTACCCTATCTTCTCTGCCCTCCATGATTGCTATCCATGTAAATGAGATAAACCATCTTAGATCATTAATATTTTTTCAGCAATTTAAGACCACGTCATTAATATGTCATTGAAAAACAATGTAAGTATTCTAGACCTCGAGACAAAGCAACCATCCAATCATCTTATCCCCTCCTGACATAATTGGATGGTTACAGACGCGGTAATCTGCCTATGGAAATAGGTGTGGGACGTCAAGTTTCCTTTTCCCACATCTCGCTCTCTCCAGAGTAAGCATCTATTTGCACTATGATCATTTGCAACTTCATGCTCTGTACGCAAATGTTGATATTTCACACACACTAGTACAGTAGCTAGCAATACCTATATGTGCACTTATAATACCTACATAGTTTCAACTAATTATTATGAAAGGAAAGTATTACAAACAGCACATAAATGCATGGTATAGTGTGCCATAAATTTCATATTACTGAGTAACTAGACAAGTGTGGTCTGTAACATTCTCTAGTGTGTAATTTGCGGGTTGATACAAGATGAAAATTGCAAGCTACACAACCGAATAGACTTTGAATGGGTGGTTATCAGCTGGCGAATGCGAGGCACAACCAGCCAAAGCCAAGTATTTCTCTTTTCCTAATAAGTACCCATAAAGTATAATGCATTATTTAATATTTCATATCCATGTGCAAGTAGTTACTGATCGGCATATATAGCTAACTATATGTTTTTTTTTGTAAACTACAGAGCAAATGACTATTAAACATGTGATTTTTTACAAGTTTATAAATACTAAAAACTATTTGAAGAGTTTCTTCACTAAGCCATCGCTCTTGAAAAAAGTGAAAGCTTGAAAGCCAAGACAAAGAAGAAAGATGCCAATAGTGATACTGAAGAAATAACATCAAAGAAAGATTTGATCAAGATCGAGCTGAAGAAGGCCCAGAAGGAATTGGGCATTCGAGGGAAATTGGAAAGTAAGAAAAAATGGTGTAATAAGTGTTCTATGAATGAACACTTAGAGGAAGAATGTAAAACAAAGTGCTACAACACTTGTACTAGTTTGGACATGATGACTCTAAATGTTTGATAAGAATAAGAATGACAAGGAGAAGATAGATCCATCCAAGATTAAATATTTCTATTATGGAGAAACCATCCACATTTTGATTGCCCAATTTGGACTAAAAATTTGAAGTTCCTCAAAACTAATATAGAATGGACAAAAGTGGATCTAGAATGGTGAGCACTTGTAGCCCAGCTACTAGATGCAGTTGATGCCCAAGTGGTTACTAGGTCAAATGATTAAGTTGCAACATGTGCAGATATGGGTCCCTCAAACAAAGATATCAATTTGGAAGACACAAAAGGAATTTGCTATTAAACTTTTCAGGGATTTGAAAGGCAAAGCACCGATAGTGGAGATGCCACTTGAGAAATCTTAGCTACCCATCTCAGAGCCATGTGACTCTTCAAAGCCTAAGGAAAGTCCTCAGGACCCGAACGCCTCATTAGGGTTCTAGCATAGAGCTAGCCCGAGTATGGGAAATATTCAAGAATATGAAAATAAGTTGACATTTGAGTTGTGTCAACATAGAATACCTCTAGTGTCAGATGCAAAACCAATTCAGGAACAAAGGTATAGGATGAATCCAAATTATGCTAAATAGGTAAAAGATGAGTTCGATCAATGCCTTTGTGCTGGATTCATTTATGCTATTGACCATAGTGATTGGCTATTTCCCATTGTGGTGGTGCTAAACAAAAATGGTAAACTCTAAGTATGTGTGGATTCTCAGAAGTTAAATGCACAAACTATTCCTGACCTATTCCCAATACCTTTCACTGATGGGATCTTTAGGGATTTGGGATGGATTTAAAAAGAGAGTTTTAATTGGGAAAATTAAAATATTTAAAACGTTTTTTGGGGCCCCCTGGACCGATTGAAATCAGTCTAGTCATGCTTTTTTACACTGTGGCTATAGCTTTTTATTATGTGGTAAAAGGACACACCATGCGGTAAGAAACTAAAAATACGACTCGGTATTTCTCATACCGAGATGTGCTACATCGATTGCATGGTAAAGTTTTGATACCATGCATAACTACTGCATGGTATTATTGATATACCATCTGGTATTATTAATATACCATGCGATACAGTATCTTATATATATTGTGCACCCACCTTGTACTATTTGCATTCCCAAGAATCTAACTCTACTTGGAGTCTCAAAAAAAACAAAGAAGGACAAGCAAAAAGGATTAAAAAGGCTTCCAAACTAATTTGTAAGTTTTTGTATCCTTTCAAAAAGTGTGCAGTATCGTGGGGTCACTTAAGCTAACTGATATCTACCCACACTAGGATGCAAAATGGATAAATGCAAAGCTCTTAGTTTTTAGCTTATCCTTTGAGATTTGAAAGGATTCTTTTCATTAAGAAAATAATTATTTTTTGTAAGAAAATTTGAGTTATTTCCATGAAGGAGTCAAGCGGAGACAAAGGGTCACACTCAGACCGCTTCTATGATGAACCTGCTTGAGACATTTGCTGCCCTAACAACAGTCAAGTGACTAAAAGTTAACAAGACTTAAATGCAAGAAATAGTCTCTAATAGTGATTATGTTATTTGCAACTCTTGTTTGAGCTCTAATAGTGCTCTACTAGTCCTACTTCATGTTGTGCGTATGATTTTTAGTGCAAGTTAGTATTCAATTAGTGCTATAATAGGGCTTTAATAGAGCTTTCTACATTTTGGTACTGTAACAGTGTGCTCAATTAGTACTTACTAGAGTTCTAGTACCTGTTAGTCCTCTAATAATGGTGTAATAGTGCTTGTTAGTGATCTAATGGTGCTCTAATAGTGCTTCTTAGTGCACTGATAGCTGGTTTGATCTATGCTAGAACTTACTAGAGTTCCAATACCTATTAGTCCTCTAATAGTGCTATAGTAGTGCTTGTTAGTGCATTAATAGTGCTCTAATAGTACTATATTAGTGCTTGTTAGTGCACTATTAGTGTTGGTCAGAGCCATGCTAGAACTTCTCAAGAGTTCAAGTACATGTTAGTCCTCTAATAATTCTCTAGTAGTGTTGTAATAGTGTCCTCCAAGGCTATGCTATAACTTGATATAGTCCAACTACCTAGTACTACTCTAGTAGTGCTCTAATAGTGCTTGTTAGTGCACTTAGTGTTGGTCATAGCTACACTGGAACTTCTCAAGAGTTCTTAGTCCTCTAATAGTGCTATAATAGTGTTGTAATAGTATTCTTTATGGCTATGCTATAACTTGATATAGTCCAAGTGCTTGGTACTGCTGTAATAGTGCTCTAATAATGCTTATTAGTGCACTATTAGTGTTGGTCAGAGCTACACTAGAACTTCTCAAGGGTTCAAGTACATGTTAGTCCTCTAAAAGTACTCTAATAGTATTGTTATTGTGTTCTCCAAGGCTATGCTAGAACTTGATATAGTCTTAGTGCCTAATAGTGCTCTAATAGTGGTCAATAGTGCACTAATATTGTTGTTCAGATCTATGGTAGAACATAGAATAGTTCTAGTACATTTTAGACTTCTAATAGTGCTCTAATAGTGTTGTATAGGGCTATACTATAACTTGATGGAGTCCCAGTGCATGGTACTACTCTATTAGTGGTCTAATAGTGCTCTAATAGTGCACTATTAGTATTGGTCAGAGCCACACTAGAACTTCTCAAGCCTTCAAGTACATGTTAGCCTCTAATAATGCTATAATAGTGTTGTAATAGTGTTCTCTAGGGCTATGCCAAAACTTGATATAGTCCCAGTGTTTGGCACTATTGTAATAGTGCTCTAATAGTGCTTGTTAGTGCACAATTAGTGTAGGTCAAAGCTAAGCTAGAACTTCTTAAGAGTTCTAGTACATGTTATTCCTCTAATAATGGTCTACTAGTGCTACAATAGTGCCTATCAGTGTAGTAACACTACAAGTGAATGGTGTGCTAGTACTAGGTATGTGCTCCAATGGTGCAGGTCAAAGATGTGTTACTACTATAATAAATACTGTAAGTGCTATGCTAGAGCTCTAAACAATGGCCAAGGTAGTGTTGGTGAAAAGTTACCTCTAAAGCCAATTGAAGCATGTAGTTTTGTGTCCTCATGTGGTGGTCGATGTGCACCTACCACCAGTGGCCATGTAAGATAACTCAGATGCACGCACTCTTGCTCGATGGCACATAATTGTGTGAAGCAAAACAGATGGTATGGGTGTTTGCATGGTAGCATGAAAACACCCTGTACCGTATTAATCTCTGCACATAAATGCATACTATAGAATGCCACAAATTTCTTCTTACAAGTAAACTAGTATAGTCTGTAATGTTGTCTAGTGTGTAATTTGTTGGTTAATACAAAATGGGGCAATTGCAAGCTACACAACTAGCTAGACTTTCAATGGGTTGTTATTAGTTGGCAAATGCAAGACACAACCGGCAAAAGCCAACTATTTTCATCTTCCTAACAAGTACACTCACACTGACTACTTTCCAACCATATGACACAACTATTTCAAAGATTTAAAATCATTTGATCATGTTACAATATCCAGACTTAGCTTACATATTATCATCAAACAAGGTACATATGAAAATAGCAATTAATCGATTTGAAACTCCCATGTTCCAAATCAATGTCACATTACATTGGCAAAGTCGCACATGTTATACATTCACTCATTTACATCTTCAGGCTGTGCACAAGGCACTCTACTTTTTGTATGGTTAACACCTATAGGATGGCAGCAACAAATTTGACACATAGCCTCCTCACATCTCTTTATTTGTTTTTCTTGATCACCAATCAAATGTTTTCTTGTCCTCAAGGCAGATCCTGTGAGGACTTGGTTGCAAAAGTTGCACATCCAATTTTGACAACCTAACATTGTAACAAAATGCTACGGTTTCACAACATTTTGCGCTCGTCCATGAGCCTCCTTCTTTAGTTGATGTTGTCCTACCCTATCTTCTTTGCCCTCCATGATTGCTATCCATGTAAAAGAGATAAACCATCTTAGATCATTAATATTTTTTCAGCAATTTAAGACCATGTCATTGAAAAACAATGTAAGTGTTCTAGACCTCGAGACAAAGCAACCATTCAATTGTTTGATCCCCTCTTGACATAATTGGATGGTTATGGATGTGGTAATCTACCTATCGAAATAGGCGTGGGACATCAAGTTTCCTTTTCCCATGTCTTGCTCTGTCCAGAGTAAGCATCTATTTGACTATGATCATTTGCGACATCATGCTCTGTACGTGAATGTTGATATTTGACACACACAAGTACAGTAGCCAGCAATACCTATATGTGCACTTATAATGATTCTTTGTTCAGATCTATAGAGTAACGGACATCTAGCTAGGTTAGACATACCTAACATAAGTTTATAAGTACATAACATAGCTACATAGTTTCAACTAATTATTATGAAAAGAAAGTATCACAAACAACACATAAATGCATGGTATAGTATGCCATAAATTTCATATTATTGAGTAACTAAACAAGTGTGGTCCGTAACATTCCCTAGCGTGTAATGTGCAGGTTGATACAAGATGAAAATTGCAAGCTACACAATCAGATAGACTTTTAATGGGTGGTTATCAGTTGGCGAATGCGAGGCACAACCAACCAAAGCCAAGTATTTCTCTTTTCCTAATAAGTACCTATAAAGTATAATGCATTATTTAATATTTCACATGTGTGTGCGAGTAGTTACCGATTGGCATATATAGCTAACTAGATGTTTTTTTGGTAGACTATAGAGCTAATGACTTCTAAACATGTGATTTTTTACAAGTTTACTAAAAACTATTTGAAGAGTTTCTTGACTGAGCCATTGCTCTTGAAAAAAGTGAAGGCTTGAAAGGCAAGACAAAGAAGAAAGATGCCAGTAGTGATACTGAAGAAATACTAGCAAAGAAAGATTTGATCGAGACCGAAGAAGGCCTAGAAGTAATTGGGCATTCGAGGGAAATCGAGACGTAATGAAAAATGGTGTAATAAGTGTTCTATGAATGAACACTTAGAAGAAGAATATTAAACAAAGTGCTACAATACTTGTACCAGTTTGGGCACAATGACTCTAAATGTTTGATAAGAATAAGAATGACAAGGAGAAGATAGATCCATCCAAGATTAAATATTTCTATTATGGAGAAACCATCCATGTTTTGATTGTCCAATTTGGACTGAAAATTTGAAGTTCCTCAAAACTAATATAGAATGGACAAAAGTGGATCTAGAATGGTGAGCACTTGTAGCCAAGCTACCAGATGCAGTGGATGCCCAAGTGGTTACCAGGTCAAATTATTAAGTTGCAACATGTGCAGATATGGGTCCCTCAAACAAAGATATCAATTTGGAAGATACAAAAGGAATTTGCTGCTGAACTTTTAAGGGATTTGAAAGGCAAAGCACCGACAGTGGAGATGCCGCTGGAGAAATCTTAGCTACCCATCTTAGAGCCATGTGATGCCTCAAAGCCTAGGGAAAGTCCTTAGGACCCGAACGCTTCATAAGGGTTCTAGCATAGAGCTAGCCCGAGTATGGGAAATATTCAAGAATATGAAAATAAGTTGACATTTGAGTTGTGTCAACATAGAATACCTCTAGTGTCAGATGCAAAACCAATTTGGGAACAAAGCTATAGGATGAATCCAAATTAGGTAAAAGATGAGTTAGATCAATGCCTTTGTGCTGGATTCATTTATGCTATTGACCATAGTGATTGGCTATTTCCCATTATGGTGGTACTAAACAAAAATGGTAAACTCTAAGTATGTGTGGATTCTTAGAAGTTGAATGCACAAACTATTCCTGACCTATTCCCAATACCTTTCACTAATGGGATCTTCAGGGATTTTGGACGGATTTAAAAAGAGCATTTTAAATTGGAAAATTAAAATATTTTAAATTGGGATGGACCAGATTTAATCCAGTCTAGTCATGTTTTTTTACCGGCACCCAGCTGTAGCTTTTTAGTATGTGGTAAAAGGACACATCGTGTGGTAAGAAACTAAAAATACCACTCAGTATTTCTCCATACTGAGATGTGTTATATCCATTGCATGGTAAATCTTTGATACCATGCATAACTACTACATGGTATTATTGATATACCATGCGGTATTATTAATATACCACACATTATTATTAATATACCATGTGATACAATATCTTATATATATTGCGCACCCACCTTGTACTATTTGCATTCCCAAGAATCTCTATTGGAGTCTCAAAAAAAACAAAGAAGGACAAGCAAAAGGATAAACGAAGCTTCCAAACTAATTTGTAAGCTTTTGTATCCTTTTAAAAAGTGTGCAATGTCATGGGGTCGCTCAGGCTAGATGATATCTACCCACACTAGGATGCAAAATCAAGTCATCTGGCACACTAATCAATTGATTGATAAGGGCTCACATCCTAACTACAAACTGAGAGTGCTCTCAACAAAAGCAAGAACGGAAGAGGGAGAGAGAGAAACAGAGAGCCACACACGTTGTGGTGGGTGCAGAACCACCCTAATCTTCTTTTTCATTCATTTATATATGTGTTTGAGTATTGTGCATAATTGGGGTAAAGGCACAATGACCTTTAACCCCCACAACCTCCCACTTAAAGGACAATGTGATAATAGAAGAAAACCTCGAATTCATTATCAAGAATGTAGTAATAGTTATTCCCTTCTTTCCATAGTACAACCCTACAAAACCACCAGATGAAATGATGTTTTCCCATGCATCCTTCAGATTTTGATTCGCAAGCTCCTTCTTGGCAGTGCACTTAGGACAGAGAAATCTGCACCCTCATCATTTTCTGCCTCTACATTGACTACAAAATTGTCTCCAACATAGAGAGCATCACTCAATGTATCATGATGTCCTTCATATGCAGGATCATCACAAGGGTTTTCTTTAGCTTCCATGTCCTCTCCAGGGACAATAAGTTGATATTCCCAACCTGTCACATACGCTTTGTTGCAACATATATTCCAAGAACTTGAAATGCAAGCACAACAATAGCATGACAACTTTTGCATTTTGAGCTCAATGCATTTGTGCTCTAAGATCCCGGAGACCGAGTTCAATGATTGCACCAGGGGAATAGGAGCACAGTCCCATGCTACTGATCTATCCACTTCTCCTACCTTCACCTCCCAAAACAACTTTTTTCTAAACATATGATATTTGAACAAGAATAGTGACTTGGTCTGAGTGCCAATGCATAGATTGTATCTCATTTTGTTCCTTGAAGATGTAATTTTCTACAAAATCCACCATAGACGCAACAACATATTTAGGAAACCTTTGCAGACACTCTTTAAATTGTTCAGCTTGCCACTTGTATATAAATTTGTGCTTAATGAAATTCTTCATGCAATCTTGAGACATCCGTAACAAGGCACTACAGTTCATGTTCTTGAATGTGAGCACCTTTCTTCTTTTTTTCTCCCCCTGTTTTCCAACAATTACGTCTAGATCCTCAAAAACCTTAATGGAAACATGGTGGGTAGACTCAGCCTTCTCTTGTGGGTGGACCAGAAATTTTTTTGGCCCACAACTAGTACATTCTCCCATGAGGCATTTCAAGTGATGGTACATGCTTCCTGAAGGCTTTTGACACAACACACTTTCCCAAAAGCACGTAACACTAGTGTATGTATGGCTAGAAGCTACAAACAGCTCCAGTATTGTCCCTTGCACATATTTCACAATTGCAATAACAATGTGCCAAACCGGTGTTGGGATGACGCATGATATTAATGGAGTCTTTCAAGAAGGCCATTTGGACATGTTGAATGTAGCAACATGTATATATGTCCTTCAATTTATGAAAAAAAAAAGGGTTTTAATCGTTCAAATGAGCGTTGTTGCATTGTGATGTCTGGATAATTTTTCTTGAACTCTATGAATAACTCAACCTGCACATGAAAACATCCAATGTGACCAAACAAATTATCTACAAAAGTGATCAGATTATGATCAAGCATCAGCAATTATTAACAAGCACTAACAGGCACTAACAAGCATTAAGTGGGGCAATAACAAGCAACACTAGTAGGCAATAGTAACAGAAACTAACAGGCATTATTAGGCACTAACAAGCAAAAACAAGCACACTAGATAGCATTAAACTAACAAGCACAAAATAGGATGTCAATAAATAGTACTAATTAGCAGGTTATTGAACTAGCATGCACTAACAACCACTAACAGGTACTAATTAGCAATTCATTGAACTAACAAGGCACTAACAAGTATTAACAAGTACTAATTAGCACCAACAACTATTAACAGGTACTAATTAGCAAGTTATCGAACTAATAGGAATGAACAAGCACTAATTAACACCACCAAGAATTAACAGGTACTAATTAGCAGGTTACTGAACTAACAGACACTAACAAGCACTATGTGACAGTAAGTAGAAGTAACATGAAATATGTAGTTCAAACAAGCACTACCAAGCACCAACAACTTATATGTGGCATTAGCAAGTACTAACAAGCACTAATAACCACTATTAAGCAATAATAGAAACTACAGTGTTGCAATAAACAAGCAGTACTTGAAGCACTAATCAGCACTATGTCATAGTAACTAGACTAACCACAACAAGTAATTAGTAGCACTAACAAGCAATGTCTCCTACTAAGTAGCAATAGCAAGTAGGAATATGCCATAACTAGCATACTGAGCAAGTACTCTATCACAATAAGTACCACTAACAAGAAAATGTGGCACTAACAATTAGTATGTCATATGAAGTAGAACGAACAAGCAATATGTAAGTTTAATAAGCAATATATGGCACCGCTAAGCACTATTAGACGGGCGATCAAGATGATAAGGATCTTGATACAACACTCACCTGGGGAATATCAAGAAGATGAATAGGGTGTTTTATATATGACTTTCTCCCTATCCGTTTGTGGCATACATCCTTCTTATTGGGTGACACGCGAGTTTGCATTGACCAAAAGAAGAACACCAAGTCCTTCACTTCTTGGGTGATGATGCTACTATGTGCTTGCCACCATCGGCAAGTGGACAAGGGGAGATTTTCATCCTCCTTTAGAAGGAATCTAGATTTGGCTACATAAAAATTTCCTCCTATTAATGTTTAAAACTCTTGAAGTTGTTGATATGTTTAGATTGGGAGTCCCTTCTATCCCATTGTTAACTAATATCATCAAACTAGACCTTTTGAAAAATAGTTCATCTAATGACTTTGGTCGCTTCACTGTTTCGAGGGTATTGTGAATATCACATAGGAGAGCTACCTAAACACTAGATTCATCTCTTGTTTCTTGTAGTTGAGCTACTCTCAGGGCAGGATGTGCCTGTAATATGTGCCTGTAATCTATCCAATATGTCTCTCTTTGCTCCACTGTCCATTCCAGCTGTTTGTTGAGCAAAAAACATTGCCACGTTGTGACAAACTTTTTCCTCTTTCTTTCATCAGTAGTGAGATTGGACTCTGGAATCCTTGCTTTGTTGCATTGTTCCCTTTTTCTTCTCGCTTTATATTCCCTTATAACTGTGCGTTGGGTCTTGAGCACAATGGGTGCACATTGAGGATGTAGGGATGGAGCATCTACACAAATCATTGTGGCTTCTTAAAAGCAAATTCAAGACATGGTTCTGTGTGCCCTCCATGTTAAAGAAAGTATGTCTGAATAGTCCAACACAACAACAACTGAGCAAGAGGATCAATGAACAAATCATATAACAATTTGTTTACAAAGATAAATAAAACAACTAAAGAGCATGAGAGAGAGAGAGAGTGTGTGTGTGCAGGCTACGGTTGCATAAGAGCATCAATCAAGAGACACCTAGTAGGAACTAAACCCACAACCATGTTTCTTTGTCTTCAGACAGTTGGCTAAGCAGAGAGCATTATCAAAATTGTAGAATCAGCACAAACAATAGTGCGTTTTCCATTAATGTAAACAGACCAACATTCAAAAGTTCTTGATCGATGGATGATCGATTTGTAGCATCTATTTACCTCCATGAATGAAATTGAATTTTTTGATTATCATTCAAGGAACTTGCTAGTCTAAACACCAAGCATAAACTCACTTTATGCTTATGAACGTCTGGCATTGAGCCAATTTGATATGCATTGGCAGAAATTCCAAGCATATTAAACCATACTAAGAAGGGAAGTTGTATAGGATCCATGAACAGAGAAATTGAAAGTCAATCTACTTAACAGGAATGACCCCATGGTGTTTTCATTCCAATTGCACTGTTTCTTTTGGGAAAACATTTTGTCCTCTCCTTCATATTCATCTGCTTGAAGTAGCAACTTACTTTGCTCAAAAACGTAATTAAAGACATCGCATATATGCAGCAAGCTAAACTCCTGAAGCTAATTTCATATTGTGGAAGGAATTTGTTGGAACTATTTAAATTGATATCAGAGATTTGATGGGTAGGTTGGACACAAGACCACCAACAATAAACTCATCAAAATTGATATATATATATATATATATATATATATATATATGTATATGTATATATATATAGAGAGAGAGAGAGAAAGAGAAAGAGAGACAAAGAGAGACAGATAGAGAGAGAGACATAGATAGAGAGAGAGACAGATAGAGAGATAGAGAGACAGAGAGACAAAGAAAGAGAGAGACAGAGACAGAGAGAGCTCAAAGCACCTTCCTCTTACACAAGGTGAAAGACAAACAAATAGAGCGATGCAGGGAGGGAGAATGAGAGAGACAGAGACAAAGAGACAGAGAGGAGGTCATGGGGGCCAGAGACATGATGTGAAGGTTGTTATAGATTTGCATTGTAGGGTTGTTACAAGAAGACATGGAGCTGAATTCAGTTATGGGCTAGAATTTTTAATGTTTAGACATTGTACACTGCAGAGCACTATTAAAAGCACCAACATAGCAATGTCTCGGACACCACTTTTTGTACCACCTTATCATGCATCCACCCTTTTAAGTACTTGCATCACATCATTGAGAAAATGTAATCCCTGATCAAAGACAAGCTCGAGAGGACATCCATATCAGCATATAATATTTGCATACACAAATTTATATGTTCTCCAAGCTGAATCATCTCGGAGTGCCTTATTAAATTAGCTTCTGTCCACTTTGTATTATCATCAATTGCAACGAGTATATACTTTTTTTGAGTGAAATTTGTGGGTTTAAAGGGCCCAATGTAATCCAAATCCCAATTTCAAAAGGCTTCCAAGGGCTAGGTGGGCTGCAAAGGCATAGATTGTTTAACCAATAATTGTCCGGTGCATTGACACATATTACACTGCGTACATCTGGTTTGAACATCTTTGAACAATGTCTCCCACCACAAGCCTACTTGTAAAAACTTTTGAGTAGTTAACTCACCTTGAAATTTCCCTCTTCACGGACCCAAGTGAGCCTCCTACAACACCACTGCACTTTCATGAGGTAGCACTCATCGGCGAAGAATGCCATCTGCACGTTGTAGGTATAGCTGTCCACAAATCAAAGTATATTTCCAAGCCTTAGGAGCTAGTTGCCTGCACTTATCTTGAGGCATAGTTTCAGGGAATGTGCCTTGAGACAAGTAATTGACCAACTCAACAAACTCATTCTCACAATAATCAATTGTGAACAAACCAGCATCTGGTAATTCCATGTCAATTCCTTGAGTTTGTTCGGGTACTAGTAACCTGGATAGGCAATCAGCGCCCACATGGGTCTTACCTAGTTTATGAATAATCTTGAAGTTGAACTCCTGCAACAGCCATATCCAACAAACAAGCCATCCTTGAATGACAGTTTTGTTCATGAGATAAAGTAGGGCTTGATGATCCACATAGAACACAAAAGGATTCCCGAGTAAATAATGCCTTAACTTTTGCACACTAAAAACCATTCCTAGAGCTTTTTGCTCGGTGTCGCTATAGTTTGATTCTGTCAGTGTAAGTAACCTACTAGCATAATAAATTGGATAGTCCAACCGACCATCCAAGCTGTGCTAAGATAATACCCAATGCATAACCAAAAGCATCCACATGCACATGGAAAATGACATCTCATCTTGGTTGTCTAAGGATTTCAGATCATTGAAAAGTATGGTCAACTCGGCATTCCACTCAAACGTAGTATCCTTTTTGTCAAGTCATACAAGGGCACTGCAATCTTAGCAAAGTCCTTGATGAACCTATGATAGAAACTGATAAATCCCACGAAAGAACGTAATTGAGTTAAATTTTGAGGTTTAGGCATCTGCTAGATGGCTTTGATTTTACCTGGCTCGGTTCAGATTCCATCCTTAGAAACAACATGACCGAGTAGAATACCAACTCCAACATAGAACACACTCTTAGCCCCACTTTCCTGCATCTCCAAAAAACCTTCTCAAGATATCCCAAGTGATCAATATCCAAGAAATACACACAAAAATCATCTACGTGAATTGCAATGAATTCAATGAGGTAATCTCTAAAGGTTTCCACCATAAACTTCTGAAAAGTGGATGGGGCATTCCTCAATCCAAACGGCATCACTTTGCTAGCATAAGCACCCCACTCTATGATAAAAGAAGTCTTTGATTGATCTTCAAGAGCCACAATAATCTTATTATACCCACTACAGCCATCCAAAAATGAGTACATCTCATGGCCTACAACCTGATCTAAAATTCCATGAGTGCTCTACCTGGCTGATGACTAGGTATGTAGTTGTTTGGCATTCAACTCCATTGCATTCCCCATAATCAACCCCCCCCAAGGTGCTCAATCATCAAATCTAGGTCTAGGTGAGTCTGTATGATAGGCATATAACCCACATGCACCAGTAGCTCACAAGTCCTTGGTATTCTAATGCACCACCCATATTCAAGGTCAACATTAGGTGAATACGGCCAATACATTTTAATGCAACTCTGACAATTGTCAACCCCATGACCCATCGCCTTATAGCTATCCCGTCGGATCATCGCCTTACAGCTATCTTGTTGGATCGTCACCTTATAGCTATCCCGTCGGATTGTCACCTTATAGCTATCCCACCAGATCAATGCCTTATAGCTATCCCACTGGATCGTTGCCTTACAGGTATCTCACTAGATCGTCGCCTTATAGCTATCCCATCGTATCATCACCTTATAGCTATCCTATCGGATCTTCACCTTACAATCATCCCATTGGGTCATTGCCTTATAGCCATCCTGCCGACCCGTCGCCTTACTCCTATCCCACCTACCTCTAGTCTTAAGGCCATTCCCCTGTGCATTCGAATACCAAAAACTATAAAAAGGCACCCTATCCCCCCTCGTCCCCTTAGCAAAGACAATCAAACTTTACCAAAATTTCCACAGCCCCCTGCCTCTTTCCATACTACCTTCTAGCCATCCTTTGGATGTCCTTAGCCTCATGCTCCTCCACTGACTCATTTGTCACCCACTTGCCTTCCTTCTTCCCCATGGATCTCGACAACAAGTTTTTTGAGTTTGAAAGGGACCTCAGCCTCCATCAAATTTATTGCCCACCAAACTTATGAATCCCAAAGCACACCCTCAGGAACAATCAGAATGCCATCTGACATCCCAAGCACAACTAGTAGCGGTTGTAACCACTCCCCTTCGATCATCCAGAAAGCACGCGCCATCTCCAACATAGGGGGAGTATAAAGTCGTGAGGTCCCTAACACACTCACCACTCGAGGAAACATGGCTCCAACGACTTAACGGCTATGCGATCCACTCGAAGTGCATGTACGAGGGGAACGGTCATACCCTCTACTACCACAATGCAGCCGCATACCAAGCTCTCAAGGAGCCAGAAGTACAAGCATCCCTGGCAATGATAGGTCTCAAGCCCATTGTGGACCGTCTACCATGTCACCTCAACATGAAGCTGCTCGAGGAGTTCATTAGTGCCTACGACTCAAACTCCCACAATGGCATTCTCCGCGATGCAGCAGGGACCCCCCACTTCCACCACCTCAATGTGGGTGTGGTGCACTCTACCTTCAACCTCCCCGTCATTGCGGAGAAGTACTCACACAAGAAACACCTCCACGAGCCCCTTGGCAAGATTTGCAAATATGACAGGAAGAAGAGCAAGGGCTGAATCCACTTCTCTGAGATAATAGTGCCCGCGCAAGATAAATCAACAAGAGTGCTCCAGTGGTTGACCCAGGACAAACACACTGACCACCATCAGTCAATAGTGCTAAACATCCTCGTGAGGTTGATAAAGCTGCAGGTCACCAACTGGGCATATTATTGCTACATGCAGATTAGGGAAGAACTAAAGACACACGGTAATGTCTTGGGCAATCCGATGTTTACATGCATGTAATTTAGCATATGTTTGAGCAACAACTACCTATCGAATATGGGCTGGCCCACAAGGCAGCCACAAGATCCGTTCCAACAGATGAAGAGATGACGGTGGCCAACCCCAAACGGCTGAGAAGTGATCCAACCACTTAATAGTCAACTACGGGAAAAATATGAAGACCGCGTTAAGTGCAGGAATTCCTGAGGAGACAACAATGCCTCAAGGCCTCCACGCGACACCCTAAAGGAGGCAAGACAACTATTTAGGATCCCATTGATGTGGAAGAGTGTCAGGGGGACGATAATGTAAATATTGGTCTCCACCCTGCAACAACAAGTGTTCCCCCCACCCCCTCTACTCCCAGACTACACCCCAATGCAACCCCAAGAGCCAACTCCATTTATCACATGCTCTTCCTCTTCTCCATGGGCTCGGGCTCTTCGTCGCTTCAATCTTCAAACCTTAGCCGCCCACCCCATCCTCCTAAACTTCTAGGCATGGTGTCGAGTAATCACTGAGTCCACCAATTATCCACAGGACGATGACGTGATGCAGCTAGCCAAGCCCGACGAGCTTAGCCCATGGGTCTATAATACTTCCAACAGCCTACAAGCCGACATCGACTGGATGCAGACCTATGGCCGGGCTTCCGCAGTTCAAATGCAAGGACATTTAGTTGAATATCGCTCCACATCCTACCATCCCCTCAGCATCATCATTTTGTACAATCGGGTGCTACCAGCTCTCTAGGACTCACTCAAGTCCTTGGTCAGCAATTTTGAAACAATTCATGTAGCAAACCCCAAAGATGTCATAGAGGAGGAAGGGCAGGAAGCCATCGCTATCTTTAGCTCTACTCCCCCCACAAAAATTCCACAGCCACCCCCTACAGATCCCGCCCAACCCCCTCAAAACCCGCCAATCTAGTCCCACCTCCTCTTCCCCACACAAACCTACCTAAATACTCCTATAATGCCTCCAACACTAGCACCACATAGCACGAGACCTCCTAGTCCATCTCCTCCAACGCTCCTATCGACCTCCAAATGAGGCTCTCAATACACTACTGCGGCCATCAAATTATATGCATATGCCCATCGACCCTTCGCCCATAGGGAATGCAAAGGTGGACCCTTCGCCTGCAGGGAATGCAAAGGAGGACCCTATGCCCAATGTTGATGATGATGTCCCTCCAGCACCTCCCTCCTCACCGCCCAAAGATATGCAATGGTGGCCCGCCGACCTACCATCCTTCCAGAGACTTACCCAACAGTGCCCTCATGAATCACTGGAAGGGTCACGCCTCCATCTGTACGAGATCATGGAAGTTCTCCCACTCACTCAGCTTATCACCTAGTCCTTCAACGATGGAGGCAAACCTACTCGAAGTGCACATGTGGTGGTTACCACTTAGTCCCAGACGCACCCATTCACCTCATCGACTCGAACACCAGCTTTCAACCCCATTGGCGCATCCCCTTTTTGAACAAGGAGCAATTTTGGTGCTACTATCACAACGCACACCTCGAGTGGCGGATCCATCCTCTCTACATGACCATGGAAGACGATGTGGATTTGGGCTCAATTCCGAGAGCTCCAACACAAGGATCCCAATATTATCTACAACTTCCCCAAGAAAATGACTCATGAGGGATTTTGCTTTCGCCTCCAGTCATTCAATGATATCTACAGCTCGGTTCTCAACCCCACGATGGTTGCAGTGGTACACTTCAACTGTCTTATCCTTTTGCTCCTCTGTGATCTCCCAGTCATCCAATTGATGACAAACTACATAACCTGAACAACCAGATTGTCTTCAACCCTGACACCGGTCCCTCCCAGTTCCAGGATCTACACCTCTACCTTCGAGTCTGCAAGCTCCATGGCCATCACATTCAAACATTTGAGGACATGCATGCTATGCACTTCTGGAAGTACCGGGCTTATTCCACCCCCCGACAACTGGACCACTATGCAGTCCTTCAGATAGTCCTCTCCACTCACCTACGTCAGTGCGGCTAATCCAAGGGCGGCTCAGCAACAGGAAGGGGGGCATGTTAACAACCATGGAGCATGTCGACGGATCTAGCCCTATGGGTTTTGAGCCACAAATGGCTCATGATCGATCTAATCCTATCGGTTTTGAGCCTCAAATGGCCTAGGACCGAGGTAGTCATCGAGATCATCCAAATTGGCAAGGATAACACAAGAGCCATTTGGATCCCGTATATGGATAGCACAAGAGCCATTTGAAGACAAAGAGAAGGTTGAGAGAATCAGCATATGCCTCGATGCCATATGGACCCAAGTGGTTGTAGCAAAAGACAAACAAGAGAGAGTGGTATAAGGAATAGGGTCCCTCTCTTCAAAAGGTCACTTGTATAAAAGGCCAAATGGTTGACTTTGGTCTTCATTGTTGGATGCACAAGTTTGGAATACATGCTCCCTCTTCTCTTCCAAGAGTGTTTTTGGGTGTTCTCATGTTTCCTTTATAGTGCCTTTGTGTTTGCCACTCCATCCCCATTTATTCTCCTCTTCTCCTCCCCTTCTCCATCTCTTCTCCCATCTCCCCTTTCCCTCTTTCTCTAGTGGAAACACATTGCAACAATCCGGGATTCGCTTGAGTGACACTTGCAAATGGCTCGTGCTTTGCATTGCTCTCACAAGGAGTAGCTTGGAGTGGAGGCTCCATCGGCATTCCTTCAAGATCCCCACAACATGTGAGTCACCGTTGAGACCACACAGAATTATTTATATAGTCTTCTATAAAGAGACTCGTGTATCTTTGGAGTATACATAGAAGTAGATTCTTATGCATGAAGAGTATACAATAACAATATATTTATGAGTATAAATAAGAGGATCTTTATGAGTGCATTTATAAGAGACTACATTTCTAGAAGATATATGCATCTTAAGAGCATACTTGCAGACAAGACTCTTACGCATGAAGAGTATACATAACAGATCTTCATGAGTGTACATAAGTAGATCATTTATAAGATTATACATTTACACGAGTAGACTATTATATATGCACTCACAAAGATACTCTTGTGTATAAGACTGCATATATAAGAACATATGTATAAGTAGACTTCTACATAAGAAAACACATAAGACGACTTACAAGAGAGATATATGTTCCAAGGGGGCTATTTTGAAATGGCAGAGGGAGCGGCTATTATGTGCTTTTTTGGGGTAGAGGGAGTGAAGGGAGTGGGATGGGCTGCTCGAGAGTGGAGAGGGAGGGAGGGGAAGGGGCACTTTTTGGAGAAAGAGTTGAGAGAGGGGGAGGGGCTGCTTGTGGAGAGGGAGGAGCTGCTTGTACAGAGGAGGACAAGAGAAGGCGATGAGAGTAGAGGCAAGGGGAGGGGCTACTTGTATAGGGGGAGTTGAGAGAGGGGGAGGGGCTATTTTTATGAGGAGTGGAGAAGGCGGTAAGCCACACAGAAATGTGGGAGAAAAAGAGGAAAGAGGAGATGAGGAGGAAGAGAGGGCTTTGATTGCATCACAACCTTTGTATATCCTGGCTTTATTACATCACAAATGCCATATCTTCTACATGGGGAAGCTGGTAGATATTCTGTCTGGACAATCATTTGAAAGCACGATGCCATATTCTCCAGTTGTCAGTGACTATAATCATACTAGGTTTTGATACAAACTAGATTGGGTTAGGTGTTTGAGGCATAACTTGCATGGATGAAAATGTAATACGTTACATTTTTTGAAGTGCCCTACTCCATTGCTTTTACTCTCCTTCTACCACTCTAGCTACTTGAAGCTCCTAGTTCTATTTGTCTTGGTGTCTCACCCATATCCTTTGATTTCCCTCTCCTTTCTTTTTGCTCCTGCTCAACTTCATGATTCAGCTATTGCTTTGCACTGTCCACAAAATGAAACCAAGAATAAACTTCCATCACTTTTTGATATATCCTTCTCCATTGATTTCTCTCTCCTTTTTTATTTCAAAGTAACTACCAAGACAAGAACTTTAGCTACGAATGTTGCTCAAGAGGTGAGCGTAATTGCGATGTTGCAACACCTTCCACTATCAAGTTCTTTACATGTTGCCTTCTCAAGTGCAGAGTCAGTTCGTGTGGTACAAAAGCTCCCTGTAAGATATAATGGGTACATTTTGTATGAGCTACCACCAATAACTTCATGGTCTCTTATGTAAGGAATGGAGCAAAAGAATAATGGGCATGTGCGGACACAATACACCACTAAGGGGTATTGTAAGAATGAGCAAAAGAGCATATTCTTTGCGATGCTATAATGTTGATTGTGCTTATACAGAGCGTAGTGGCTTGGTTAATGAAACTCAATGGAAGGGTAAGAAAAAGGTTCCTTCCATGGGCTGCGAGTGTTGAAAGAAGCTTGCAGATCTTGATCGAGAATTGAGAGAACTCAAAATGAGCTCAAGAACTGCTAATTCAGACCATGCATGCACCAAGAAATGTCCGACATCAAGATGGTGGATAATCTCATTCTGGATTCCGGAGCCAATCAGCATATGACGTATCACAAAGATTGGTATGTCACATTCAAGCCATGCAGTATAGAATGTACAGTACAAATGGGAGATAACTCTCAGCATCCGATCATGGGTGTAGGAGACATCAAATTCCAACTTACCACGGGTGAGATTTTCCATCTGTCAGGTGTTTTATATGTACCGAATCTCAAACGCAACCTCATATCCACAGCCCGTCTTACTGACATGGGCATGATTATTGAATTCAATACTGATGGTTGCATTATTCGTAATGAGGAAAGGGATTTCGCAAGCAATCTCTTTCCTTGTTAGCTGATCTAGAAGAAGTAAAAAATATTGTTATGATGGCTACTAGTCATAGCAATGCTAATCTGTGGCATAAAAGACTTGGTCACATCAATTTTCAAGCGATCAAGTATATGCACCAGCATGGTTTGGTTCATGGTTTAGCTCTTGGTCATCATCCTCGACTCGGTAATTGTGAAGCATGTGTCATAGGGAAACACACAAGAAGGTCCTTTCATCGACAAGGTCCTCGTGCTACTCTTCTGCTAGAACTTGTTCACACTGACATTTGTGGACCCATGCCAGTTCCATCTAAGGGCGGAAGCTATTACTACATGACCTTCATTGATGACTACAGTCGGTGGACTAAAGTCTATTTTCTTAGGCAAAAATCAGAAGCATTCCAACTTCTATGTTACAATACCAACACTTACCCTTCCTTCTATTTCTAGTTGTCCTGGGACCTATGAAAGATTTGCTAGGTGCTAGCGTTGTGGTTGAAATGAAGGCATGGTCAGCTGAGGGGTTCTTCATCATCCCCAAATCTATCCTCATCATTTCTTCTTCATACAGTGCATCCGCAGTTTGATCCCAAGTCAATCCTTTGTTCATCATGAGAGCACTTTGAAAGTTATGCCACGTACTTGGAAGTGATTGAAACAGCTTGAGCTTTTGTTGTTCCACAGGGACTTTATATGCATCACCTGCACAAGAAAGCTGATTAAACAGCTCTTTCATAGATCTAGCATGTGTTTTGAGATCCTTACCATCCACATATTGAAGATTTTCCAATTTGTGGAAGATATGTAAGATCTCGACCTCTGACCATTTCTCGTACTTGAGAATAAGCCATTCCCATAGTCCGTTGCTGGTGTCACATGGAGCCTCGAGCATGATCTCCTTCTTAAGGCTCAAGCCTATTGCTGCAAGTGCCTTATCCTCATTGATCTGCCACGTCTTGGCATCTGCTGCTGCATCGAGTTTCTTCTCAGCGCCAGTGACTATTAGATAATTGAAGTTGTCATCCTAAAAAGATCAACAGAATTATGATTAGCTCTGATACCATATGAAGGAAATAGCATGCAAAACACAAAGAATCGAAAAACAAGATTGCAACCTTCATAATTATTAACATCAAAAGTACAAACTGATCTTAGAGATCAACCATGATTATTCTCTACCTACAAAAGAGGAGGAACCATGTTCCCTTTTCATGTGCACACAAATGAGGAGCAGTGCGACGGTGCATGGTGCATGAAGAGCCTGCATGTGATCTCCTCTGTGGCGATCAACCCTTACACCATGCAAGTTGCATGTTATATATATCCTTGTGTATACGTGGAGATCTGCCACGTAATATATTGCCATGCAGGACGTGCATGCAACTAACACACACTCAAAAGAGGATTGAAAAGATGTTCTCGGGGCGACACGATGAACATCCTAGCAAATGGCCAAGGAAGGACTCTGATGATGATGAAGACCAAGCAGGGAAGGGGAGTTGGCCTCACGAACTCCTTTTGCAGTGGCCACACTAGGCAAGATGGCTCGCACCTCTGTCTCCTCCTTTCAAGGTTTTTTGCATGGCCCTTTACATGCTGATCGATATTTTATAGGCCATCCCTGATAGGGAGGACTTTTGAGTTACGTATCATAGTGTAGATGTGGTTGCCATCCTTCCTCCCCAAGCCCCAATTTTGTATCAGCCACCATCGCCAATCCGCGTAATCCCCTTTGGCTTTCTACTAGCAACCTTCTACGGTCAGGCTACAAACAAATAGACAGGTCGTGAAGACCAAGGCAACCAATCAGCGGACATCATAGAAAGTGGAGTACTGGGCAATTTTACATCGTATACAGGAGTTGCCCGTCCGACTGCTTCCACTCTGCCTGATTACTTCAAGTCCCTACTTCATCTAATAGAGAAGCTGCTCCAATAGCTACAACAAGAACATCAGTTTGTAATAGCATTTCATCTAGGTATGCTGGTCCCCTATCACTAAGTTCACCCGACGTGTCGCCACCGCCTCCCAACCAAAGCCATAGGTGCAATAGAAGCGGTACAATTACGTGCACCTAAGCATCATGGACTAAGACGTGGTCCATGTAGTGGAGCAATGGAAGGAGGAATGGTAGATCCACCTCGATGAAGTTCCTGTCAGTATCAATGCCTTGCATCCATGGCCTCCAACCCCGATACCAAGTAGCAAGGATCTGCTCCATGCCTCTCTCTTTGATCCGAATGCCCTAGACCCTCTCTCACTTTGACCGCCAACCCCAGTGACTATGCCAAACCCGGCACCCTTGAAACAAAAGAGGTGGCTTGCTTTGAAGATGCATCAGATCTCACAGGTCCAATTTTAAAGATCGGATCCAATATGTAATTCCATGAAGGAATTCTCATCTGTTGGGACATGGATGAAGTTAAGTCACAAACTAAGTGGAATAAGAACAGACCATGGCTGTTTCTATTGGCCAAGGCCCTTCTGGATTACTACAAGTACTTCTGTGTTGTGAAAAATAGAACAAGACTCAGACACTCTGAGAAATGAACGAAGACAGAAGCTGGATGCAATTCAATTACCAATAGTAGAGCACAATACAAGAGGCACCCTCAGCGGGTATATATGATCACTTCCTTCCCGTGGATCTCGTATCTACCCTGCACTCCAAAATTGGCTCCTTATTATCTAACCTACTTCTGACTACCTAATTCACCAAACTACACTCCCATCCAGCAGATAAGTCAGATGAGTTGTGTTATTACAAATATTTTATTTCAACAACTCCCACCCAATGTCAACACTCACACGCTATCTACTGTGTACTCATATGAGTTGTCTGCTGTTACAATTTTCTCAGGTTGGCAGAACACTCCCGCCCAATAAACAGTTCATTTGGGAACAGAGAGAGTTGTGGCGATCTCAAGGAAGAGGCTTCGTAAGGATGTCAGCGAGCATGTCCTCAGTAGGACAATATTCGATGTTGAGGCTACCGTTTTGGAGAAGTTCCCTGATGAAGTGATAGCGAATGTCAATGTGCTTGGTCACAGCAGACAAAGCAAGAAGGATGCGAACAGAGGAAATTCGAGTCACTGGAGCAAAGGTTTCAAAAAATTCCACACCTTCTCGTTGTGTGAATCCTTTTGCTACCAGTCGGGCCTTATGTCGAGCTATAGAGCCATCAGAATTCTTCTTGATCTTGAATATCCACTTAGTACGAATAGTTTGTCGCCCTGGAGGCAAATTGACCAGCGTCCATGTGTTGTTTGCATGGCAAGTTCACAGAGCTTCTTAAGCGAGGTTTTGGTGGTCTCGTTGAAAGGGCAAGATAGCAATGCAAAATACTTCCAGGGAAAACTTGAACATGCCTGGGACAAAAAGAATCGTTACTTGTTGGTGGCTACAAGACCAACTTGCATTGTAGAGTCGCATGATTATCTTTCCCTTTGTTTTCATCTGGCGTTGTTGAACTCAGACCATGCACCAGAACCTTGCTTCATTGTTCTTTGCATTCATTGACATTTGATGTTTGTTTATAGATCATGCGGTCGATACGCATGTGTTGGTAGCTTCGGTCCTGTGTCATAAAAATTCATGCCCTCCTAGAAAAACAAGCATTCCTGTGTTGCTTGCTGGTACGAATGCAACAAACCGTTATCGAAAATTATTGAAAATTTCGGCCTTCAAAAAGACTCCAGAAGATTGTTGAAGAAATCTCTTTAAGTCTTTTTTTTCATTTCCACCCAGTAGTGGTGAAAAGTTTACATAAGAAGAGGCAAACATTAACATTACAAGCCGGAAAATTCAAAGAGCCACTCCCAAACCATGATTAATGATGCAGTTGGCAGCATAGTTAGTCATAGTCTACTTATCTTATATGCTTGTGAAAGTGCAACATCTTGATCTCTAAGTGTGTAATGCATGTCTAATGTTGACTATTAGATGTGTGTGTGTTCTCTTAGTTTCTTTTTTTTCATGATAAAAATTTTCATTTAGAATCAAATATTTACAAGTTTGGATGTAGATGTAATTGCGAGAATAATTGTAAGTTCGAAAACTTATTCCATTCCCTTTTGACTTCCTTATCCAATCCAATACCATGTGTTCACTCGCAATGACAATCATATTGAATATATTATGTATACGCATAATGATATCACAACAAGTGCATATAAAACATACTATGTATGACATTATGATTATATTACATTTTTCTCATCGTAGCTACAATGGTGCATTCCAATGAGCGTAAGCGCAATGCCTAAAAAGGAGGCAACCATATGGACCGAAACAATGATGGCCTTTGAAACACTCGTAATGTGTTCTCAACAGCACTAGTCCCAATACACCATTCACTTTGTAACCAAAATGCACTTCCAATCAGCACGAAATAGTGAAATCAAACATGCACATTTTTATAAAAATAAATCTAACACATAGATTGTGTTCTTGGCATGCAAAAATGAAATGTTCTTGGCCACATACATCATTATCCCCTCGTCATTAAACTTTTGTACAAGTCGACATAATGTCTATTTTCTTTTATTTATGAAAGAAATCTGGACAAAGTAAATCCATGTGAGTCTAAGAACAATGAGATGCAACAAATATATGCCAATGGTTATGGTGTACTTACAATAGCACAATCCTTGGACCATTAGCAACTATAATCTGATTGGAGTTTGGTCCATCAAGATCCATGTTTATGATGACAAATGCGATAGTATCCATTACGGTCATATAATAACCTTTGTTGGAATGAATTTGAGAAGCTGCCTATTGCATATAGAGACTTATACTTCCATCTGGGTGGAAACACACGAAGCCATCAAATGGCTTTGCCTTGATCACAATTGTGGTTGCATCCAAGTGTAGTGACACCAAGGACGTGCCACCCTCACTAGGAGTTTTGAGAAGAATAGTAGGACCTTCTACCCGATAGAAATCATCTACTTATAGAACGTCCTTTAATTAAGTGTACAAAGGCGTGCGATACAGTCAATGCAACTGTCTCACAATACTCACTATCGATCAATCTACCCTCATGTATATGGGATAAAACAGGGTTCTTGGCTTTATATGTGCCATATTTTGCTAGCACTTTGCCCTCAAAAGCAAAGTATAGCATAGAGCTTTGACAACTGTGTAATGCACAAGTTCGTTCCACAAGGCAACATTTGTGATACACTCCAAGGCGCATTGGTGACACACTTGAAGGTGCATTCATGTGACAAGCCTCCAATCTTGGATATTGCCAAAAGGTATGTGCTCGTCTTCTTTCTAGTTTCATGTTTTTGTTATCGGCACCTACTCATCCATCCATTTGTGTGTTTGTGGCAGGTCTCTGGAGTTTTGAAGTTCATGAACTTGAATGTTCCATTAATAGAGTTCTAGTGTGAGGCATGCGCAATCCCTTGTGTGAATCACGAAGGAATCACAATCCAGCAAGACCATTCTGCTTTACTTGTAACAATGTCCAAGTCGTGGTGCATGTGTCTTCCTTGAAGGCTCGAGTCTTGCTTTGTGATGGCTCCTAGGTTCCTGTCCAGAAGTCGATGCTCTGTTGGCTTCATAGATCTTCATACAAATAGCTTGGTAGCCACTTGTAGCATGCTCATGGAGAGCATACCTTTAGGTCCCTTTATCATTGATAGTTTTGGTTTCATCATAGCTTTTAAGGAGAATGCATAGGAGTGTAGCAAGCTCTTTGTTCACTAGCAATTGATGATCAGATGGTCTTATTATCTTCCTAGCAATGCAATGTTTGCAAAGTGATGTTTTTCTCACGCTTACAAGTAAAGAGCATCAATGTTCTATTTACTATTATCTTCCTCAAACTTTTGTTGTTCTTCTTTGCGACTTCATGGTCTAGAATCTTTTGGTGATGAAATGCTTGTCAATATGTTGTGTCCTCTTCAAAAGACCTTTAACCTTCCATGATGCTTTGGGTTGCATTGTTGGACCTCTTGTCTTCTCCATCCAAGACAGATTCCCTTCTAAAACTCTAAAAAACACCACAGGAACAAGGTTTTATTTGCACATGTTCTCTATTTGCATATGAGTAGACAAAGAAAAGCAGCACACAATCACGGGTTCAACGTAACAAAGGAGTAGTAATTAATACATCTTCCAAATCAAAACAAGCTGATAAGGAAAACACAAGCTCAATGTCAAAGCTTGAATTGAGAGGTCTTGCAACCTCTTCATCAAATCCAAGTAGTTGCACAATCAACAGGGATGGACTCACATATCCACCTCTTCGCATACAATGTCACAAAGAAAGAAGATTTTCACATGAAGCACCCCTCCAACACTGATGTTTTCACTTGCTTAGTGGAGTTTTACCCAACCTATACTTATGACTCATTGCTTAGCATTCTTTCCTATGACATTTCATTGTCTCGAGACACCATGGCAACACCTTGGCATGCCCTTGCTCAAGCCTCCAACTCGATAGAACAATCAACTCTGACTAAGGCCCACATCTCATAGCTGCTTTAGAAGTCATGCCTTGATCTATGATTGCCTGAGAAGATTCTCTTGTGTGCTCATTGCCGAATTCCCTTTGCTATACTTTGAGGGGACGAGAGTGCTTTAGGTGTTTAAGGTGGCCACTTGTGCATCAACCAAAACCCATGTCCTCTTGCTTGATGAGTCGGCGTTTCCATGTCCTCTTGCTTGATGAGTCGACGTTTCCAACCACTGTCACCCCATTGGTGCCCACAATCAAGAAGCGCACATACACCCTGTGGACCAAAACAAATGAAGCATTGTTAAGATACCTACTAAGTAGGTCACCCAATTTGCTTGCCAGTGTTGTTGCCAAATTATATGACAAATAGTATTCACATGGTTGGATACTCCATCCAGGGCATTGTCAACAAGATATACAAAATGAAAGTGATTGCCATGTGTGAAGAAATTCCAAGTCATCCAAGAGCTTTGGTGGATAGTACAACATCACGAACTATCACCACCTAATCCTTTCAGGCACAACCATCCCACCACAAGGACAACCCATCTGGAACTAAGAAAAGGAAAACATTTGTAAAACACCACTCAAGCCTTTTCCATGAAGAAAACCAAGGAGTCTCCAAAGCTTCCTTATCATTGTTATGGCTGCTTGACATTCCACCACGAGTTGAAGAAATTAAATCCCACGGGTCGGTCTCCTTCCTTGAAATAATACATGCTCTCTTTCAAGTCCAAAAGAACAATCTGCCAAAATTTAGTATGAATAGAATAACATATTTATGGCAAACAAAGCAACTTACACATCTACCGTAAACAATGTCAAAGCATGACTCCTTTCGATAAGGATCTCATTTGCCCAAATATAATAAATACGATAACTCACATACACAAGCCACAATTATGGTTTCTATCAAGCAAAGACTTGAGTACACACCCAATTACATGAGCGGCTTGTGCAATCTTCTTTGACTTTGAGCACATTGCATGAGTTTCTTCATACTAGTCTTTACAAGGAAAACAATGTTCAAATAAATCCACTCTAGTTGGAACACATAACAAGCTTACAAACATCAATAGAGATGATTCTTTGCAGGATGAACTGGAGATAGACACACTAGTGCATGGTATATATACAAGCCAACAATTGGTTGACTTCAAGGACAAGACAATAATGCCGCCCTTCAAAAGAGTTGTATCCTTTGAGCATATTCAAGGATAGATTCTGTGAGGAGTTAGCAATCCCCACATTGTTTCATGGGATCAGTGCACGTACAATGTGTCTCCACAAACTTCCCATCAAGAGAGAAAATGGGAGTTTATAAATAAAGACAGATGCTTTGCACTCTTGATAAAGAACTTGTTTTTTAAGATGATGAAGATATTGGTTCGACATGTGCTCTCATCGACTTGGGTACGCATGAGGAAGACTCAATTAACATGCACAACAATCAATGAGAAAGGTGCATTGGTGGACACGAACATGAAAGAAAATTTGAATCACATTGGTTACTGTGACTTCACCTGCTTGAGAACTTTTGCGGACTACAAGCAACACCTAAAATGAAACCTCTTTGCCATGATTAGACAGCTTGGGCCACCGACTTTCTTCGTAACTTTCTCTATTGTTGAAAGGTTGTGGGAGCCACTAATTGATTGCTTGCATGCATTGCAACCCAAACAAGGTAATGAAGCTACAACCAACATACGTAACCTCATTCACTCGGATCCAATCGCAATGCTTGGTACTACATCCATAGATTCAAATCATGAAAACCTTGCTAACCTCTCATTATCACTTCCACTCACAAGTGCAACCATAGAATTTGTGTGTATCAACACAAACACAGCTGAAGAATGGACTTTGCTATTGAAACCATGCGCACAATTGAAAAACATGGACCCTCGAGCACACATATTTTCTTCAATGACATTATCAACAAATATAAAAAACTCAAACCATAGCTCCATCAAATGTGCCTAGCATAATTTGCCAACCTACACATGAAATCAAACTCAAAAACGCAAACAAGAGAAAGTTCAAGGAGAATATGGTTTAATAACTACACCAAAACAAAAGATGCTAAAAACCATTACAGAGAGATACGCTTGCTATACTTGGCTTTTCAGACATCGGAGCACTACCTAACTCTTGACTTCTCCACATGTGCCATGCCATATACAACCACAACAAAGATGAGATAGAAAACAACTGCAAACACTTCAATCCAACCTTATCAACAAGTAGTAGGCCAATTGCATCCACATCCTTGAGTGAGCAACAATCCATACACAATGATGACACTTTTGATCACGAAAATTAATTTACACGGTAAATCAAAACAAATCCACTAACCTCAACTCCAACTCCTGCCAAACAATAGTTACTATGCCATGTTGTGAAAAGGCAATAGTCAAGTAGTATGTAATCATTCAGGACACAAGCAAACTTCCAACACGGATTTGCTTAGAGCTTTATTGTTAGCGTACACTGGAAAAGAAACATACAACATTGGGGGGACAACTTCACTCACCTCTTCATTTGCTCCTCCTCACCTCAAACTACACAATGCTTCCAGTAGACAAGCTCCAAACTTTCTACGGAATATAAACAGATTGAGATGATCGTGGTCGATGAGGTCTCGTCAATAGGACAAAACACACTCATTGCTGCAAACATGCGCATGCGTGAGATACACTTGGACCCATTCGAGGACTTTGATTTCTTTTATGTGGTGACCTTTGTCAAGCAAGCCCAACAAAGAACTCTTGGATTTTTCAAGAGCGCTCAATTTCCTCTACAATCTTGACTTCTTTCTGGAGGTCCCAAGTTCTCTATTATGAGCTTTAAAAAACAATGCACTAGGAAAACAAGCTCTTCATGGACCTTCTTAACAAAATTCGATTAGCATGAGCATTCACTTGTAGACCTCCACACAATCGACAACACGAGCTGCCCTAAAGCACGCAGCACATCATTTTTACACAAACGCTGTCAAAGATAAACACGACAACAATGTGTTCAACGTGCTTGACAATACTCCACGCGTGCTAGAAGTGAAAGACACTAGTCGTAACACTTGTAGGAAAACAATATCCATGCCAATGGACCCCAAAAACCGCTGGTGGTTTGCATGCAAAGCTATGGTAGAAACTTGGCATGATTGTGGAGATTTGTTCAAGCAATCTAGATATCGGTGATGGGCCGGTTAATGGTGCAGACGTAATCTTCAAAGATTCACACACATATACCAAACTAGCCATTCTCTCGGTTGAGTTTGATGACAAGAAGACTGGGGCGCAAACACGGTCAAAAAAATAAGTTCCTCTACAACACCCCACCTTATTACTGTCTTTGGCAACAGTTTTCGATCGGGCCAGCAAAACAGCCTGAACCATTCATAGCTCATAAGGCCTTTCCATGGATTCCCTAGCATTCGATCCATCAAGCATAAGATCTCATGGCTTGGTTTACGCAGCACTGTGATGGGTGGGTGTATGATCCCTCCGCTCTTTATCAGCTAGCAAAGATTCAACAAAACTACATGTCTTAGTTCTTAGTCCTACTGTCTGAAAACCCATCTTACAAGGTCACGACCAAGCCGACTTTGGAGATGTCAACGACCAAAGGCCAACATTGCAATCACTAAACACAAGGTCATTCCACTTTCTTGTAGATAACTTCCTTTGCTATGGGAGCATTCTCAATGCAAGTGATGTTCAAACCATAAAATGGAACAGCTAATTACAATGCCTATAGCAATTCATGGATCAATGCTCATACAATGTCCCGCATCAGCTCTTCAAAAGTTATTTGTTCAATTCCAATCCAAATGTACAACCGTAAAATGAGTATGATAAAAATATTTAGCTATCTGCGAAAGGCAGGCCACTAAATACCAAGACATGGACTGCAAGATTTGATCGAAACAGTTAATGTATTATGAACCTAAAATCCCAATAAGCCGCTGTTCAATAGGGCTGTTAAAATAGTTGAAGAAAGCATATAAAAATGAACTCAAGTGGTTATTGACTGCTCATGACCAGCAATGAAAACATCCAAACGGTGGCTACCAATAGCCACTTTTAAAACATGCATCATGGAGTGATTGTAGAAACCTCATGAGCATTTCTATTTTAATAGGAACCAGGCATCTAATCATAGGAACCTCATGAGTATTTTCATTTAAGTAAATTTACTGATACTGCTGTTATACTTCTACTACTTTGCTAGGATAACAATACATTTGTATTAATTTGTGTCGCCATTTCCTGCAATAAAAATTTTAAGCCCATTTTTTCTGGTTCTCTCATGCCTTAAGATGGTCATGGCCAATCGTTCTTCATAAACTTAGTCAAGTTAAGAAATTCATAGATGACTTATTTGTTCAAGACATTTAATGTACAAAGAGCCAAACTCTTTTGCTTGGAGGAATTTATTCTCGAGAGATTTATGAACTTAACTCTATGACCAATGGAAGCTATTGTCGTTTCTTGATCTTCGCATTACTCAATCTTCTTTACGCTTAAAACTATGATAAACTTTCCAATTCTATAGGTTCTCTCGTCTTTTCTCTAGTAAGAGTGCATTTATCTCTCAATTTAGTAATTTAATTCTCAAAAAGGGCTATAATACAAGAAAAAGAATCAAGAAACTCTGCTCTCTCTTTTTTTTTAAATTAAATAAAACTCTGCTCTATCCTACATTATAATCATTATATCTTTGGAATTTCGGTATGTTTTGGATCCTTGAGCTAGAATCGAAATCCAAAGTGGGGAGCTTCAAAGCCTTTAGTTCTTAGGTTTTCTCTCTCTCTCTCTCTCTCTCTATCTATCTATCTATATATATATATATATATAACGAACTAATTTTTTTAAAAATGATCATATTTGTTTCCTCATGTTTGCATTGGTATTTGTTTTCTTATATGTACGTTGATTTATAATTGTTTCCTTGTGTTAGCATTTTCGTAGTTGTTGTTGTTATTGTGGAGGGGTTAGGTTGTGTTGTGGTGGAAATTTAACCTAATTTTATTCTCTCTCTCTCTCTCTCTCTCTCTCTCTCTCTCTCTCTCTCTCACACACACACTTTTTTTTTTGGGTGAAATCTTTGACTGATTATATTACAAGAGTAGCAACCTCAAAACAAGGTGCTACAATTACATCAACTGAAAATTTCAGTATATGCCAAAAAGACCTCATGATCTATGCAGCGGATCTGCAAGCAATCAAAGAAAGATTGCTGCAGAGAACGCCCGAAAAAGCCAAATAGAGAGAAAGTAGGATCACCAAAGACTTTACAAATCTTTTATGTCCATAAGTCCATAGTGCCCAGTGCGAAGCCAAATGAAGAAAAGATGAAACTGTTGGAACACTGAAAGGAAAGAGTAGAGTGGACACAAACTCGGAATACTTGCTTGTAGAATGAAGAAGAGTGAGGTCCTTAAGTAGGCACCTCATACATGCTCACTGACATCACTGATGACCTCAGAGCTCCACAATCATCTCCTCAATCTGCTCCTAGATTCTCTCAATCATCCTATGTGGCTCTCCACCACCTAACTGTGCTTGTGGGCACCTAACTGTGCCTCTAGCACTCACACATAGAAACATAAGGTGTGCCTGAGGCATACACCTTGAGATATCCCAACAGAAACTCCGGTCTGGATGGGTGAAACCCAAATAGTTAGAAGAACTTCCCAAACAGAACAGATGGGAATCTCGCTTGCAAGCGCTGTCGAAGCAGACCAAAAAACTCACGAGAGCACGAACAAAGCTAAAACAAGTGAGGCACAGTCTCCGAAGAAGCAAAACATCTATGGCAAAGTGCAGGAGCAATGTGTCGATGAGCCAATAGCTATCCACACACACACTTTTTTTTTTTGTGAAATCTTTGATTAATTATATTACATGAGTAGCAACCTCAAAACAAGATGCTACAATTACATCAACTGAAAATTTCAGTATATGCCAAAAAGACCTCATGATCTATGCAGTGGGTCTGCAAGCAACAATCGAACAAAGATTGCCGTAGAGAAGGCCTAAAAAAGCCAAACAGAGAGAAAGTAGGATCACCAAAGACTTTACAATTCCTATATGTCCATAAAGTCCATAATGCCCATTAGCGAACCCAAACGAAGAAAAGATGAAACTCCAGTCTGGATGGATGAAACCCAAATAGCCAGAAGAACTTCCCAAAAGGAACAAATGGGAATCTCACTCGTAGGCACTGTCAAAGCAGATAAAAAACTCACGAGAACACGGACAATGCCAAAACAAGTGAGACACAGTCTCCGAAGAAGCAAAACATTTGCGGCAAAGTGCATGAGCAATGTGTCGATGAGCTAATAACTGTCCAAATGGAAACATTCCCAAAAGAACTCGCCAAAAGAAAACCTATTGCCGAAGCGGTACTTTATAGGCCCAAAGTTGCTATGATCTTTTCCTCCACCACGTAGCTGGGCAATGCATTCGCCAAATAGAATCACCTTTCTCTGAAACCCAACGTTGAGGCAAAAGGATTTTATACAATGCAGGTACAGTAATCTAAGATAGCCTCAAAGGACAAGAAGAGACCCTGGAGAAGTCAGAGTCCAATCTTCTAGCCGGTCTTGGAGTTCCAAAGGAGGAATCGGAGCAAAAGGCGAAATCATAGAAGTAATAATGAGAGCCCAATCCATATGTAGTGACTGCTAGATAAAAGGGGAGCATAGTACCAGCATCATCTATAACATCAGCAACCGAGGTGATGCCTTTAAACGAGACAAAGTAGGAACGTCGAGGTTCTTGTAAAGCCAAGGAAGGCTGAAAGACTTTCGACCAGTGAATGCTTTCAGCTCTCAAAGAATTCCCAAGCAAAGATTGCCGTCCATTCCATTCCATATAAGAAAGAACATGCTTCCAGTCAAGAAGCAAGCGGGAGACAAAAGGGCAGCTAGGCAAAGTGCCATCAATGCAGCCAAAAAATAAAACCCATTGATCAAGTTGCCAATGACCAAACGCAGAAATACTGATATGAGTGGCCAGAATCCTAATCATAAGAGCTCAAGGCTGATCACCTTATAGAAATTGCAGCAGTATTTTCCCCCTGTGGGCAAGAATATGCACATGAATATCCATGATGTTCAATCCACCATGCATCTTGGGAGAACAAATGTGATGCATCGAAAGAAGCCTGAGACTTTTTCTGCCATGTTTGGATCGTATATGCCACAAGGATGGACTGCACTATTCGAAGATGAACATGCAAAGGTCGGGTTGCCAGTTTCCAATACTCAAGCTTTTTCCAAAGCTTAGCCAAAACCCAATCAGTTTGTTGTCGGCGAGTGAGTTCCCACCCCAAAGGGTAACCAAGATGACGAACAAACTGAGTGGGTGGAATGATATTCCCGGGCCATAATAGACTATGCCAGTCTTTGGAATGCAAAGGGAGTAGCTTAGACTTTTGAAAATTAACATGAAGACCAGTTGCCATACCATAAATAGAGAGGGCCTGCATCAAGGCACCAAGATCATGGGGCATATTCTTCGGGATAAAGAAAGAATCATCAGCATAAGCTTAAGCAACCATGCTGCGATTAGCATTCAATTCGAAGCCATGAAATGATCATGTAGCCACAAGATGATCAATATATTGCAGCATAGGATGAGTAGCAATGGCATACAGTAAAGCACTAAGAGGGCATCCTTGGCGGACCGAACAACGAAGAGCCCACTCATCAGAGATATCCCCAGAAAGAATGCAAGCCGCATTGCTATCTCTGTAAAGCCAGTAAATAACTTGCTGCATTTTTTGTCCAAACCCCAAAGCTCACATAGTTTGCGAGATGAAATCCCATTGAACTGTGTCAAAGGCTTTTGCAATATCTACCTGCAAGAGTAGAACATCCTGCTACGTGTATTTGGCGTATTCAATCCCAATATAAGCATTGGCAATGTTATCTGTGATATGGCGACATGGAACAAAGCCATATTGGAAGGGATGCAACCCATCATGCAAATAACCTTTTTTTTTCGCAAAAAGTAGTGCTAGTTATATTGCTTGAAAATGCGAGTACAAGAGGGCCTAAAGGCCAGCGGGCTGTAATCACAAAACGGATACAGCCCGTGGTAACAAAATAATAATTACAAGCCTCTCAGGGCATAATCATCGGAGTGTGGACAAACAGCCACGGTGGGGGGGAGTAATGCCACTGAAGACTCTGAGCAGAGTGCTAGAAGAACAATTCTTGCTGTCCTGAAAGAAGTCAATGTCTGTGGAGAGGCATCCAAATAAATCGCTGTGTCATCAGCCAACTCACTGTCAAGCAGCTCCTCTTCTCTTCTGATAGGAAGTCTCAGCCCAAAGATGTCAGCTTGAGATCTAACATAGATGCTCATAGCTTCGGCCACGAATAAAAAAAGGAAAGGAGCAAGGGGGCATCCCTGACGGACTGATCTCGAAATCTGAAATCTCTCACCCCTTACCCCACCAATAAGTACCTGGCTATGGGCTGACCTGTACAAAGAGGAAACACCTCTGATCCAAACATCAGTGAATCCAAAGCGTAGTAGGGTGCCCTCCAAAAAACTCCAATCTACTCTGTCATAAGCTTTTTCAAAATCCAACAGTAGAATGGCAAGATTCTGGCCACTCTGCACGGCCCACTCTGAAGCTTCCCAGAAAGAAAAAATGTTATCAAAAATACTTCTGCCATGCACGAATCCCGTCTGAGTGTCGTGGATAAGATCAGGGAGAAGTGGCTGCAATCGGAGGCTGATCGCCTTGGCCAGAATCTTGTAACAAGTCCCCAGAAGTGTGATAGGCCTCCACTGGGACAATAAATTTCTGCTACCTCCTTTTGGGATAAGGTGGATGAGGCCCTCTGTAAGCGATTCAGGCATCTCGCCAGAGTCCCAAATGGCCTGCATGGCTGAAGTAATATAGTCTCCAATCATATCCCAAAATGCAATGAAAAAAGACGGAGTGAGGCCATCTAAACCTGGGCACTTGCCCTTGTGAAGGGCTGAAAATGCAGTCCTGAACTCTGTGTTGGTGAAAGGTGCGTCAAGTAGAACATGCAAATCCGGATTCACCAACACTGGGATACTCTGCCAAATAGCCTGTCTAGCATCCTCTATATCGTGTGTCTCAGGATCAGCAGTAAGGAGGGTGGCATAGAAATCTGAAGCTATGCGTAAGACGTCATCTGGCTCTGTCTGTAAAACCCCATGTGAGTCAATAAGCTGAGATACACTCTCTCTACTATGTCTAGGGCCAAGAGTAGAGAAGAAGTGTTTATTGACTCTACCACCCATCTGAATCCAGAAGGACTCCCGTGCATGAAAGGCATACTCTGCTCTCTGATCAAGCAATAACTGCAAGTGAGCCCTCGCTGCAGCAAGGCGCTCCTGAATCCAAGCATCTGAAGGCCGTTTCTGCTCTTCCCTCTGCAAAGCTGCTAACTGCTGGCGAACACCAATCTCACGTCTGAGAATATCTCGTCTCCTGGTAGAAGCAACTGAGCAGTAAAAGTCACTAATACCAGAGAGGGCAGCGGCTAAATGTGAAGGATGTGGCTGCCCTCCCTGGACATGAGCAAACCATACCCGTAGGGCTGCCTCTGTAAGGTCCTCCTCTGTGTAAAAGGCATCTGGGATCCTGATGCTGGCTGATCGGCCTCTCAAGTGAGGCTCTGAGATAGCCAAAACAACAGGGAAATGGTCTGAGGTGGAAACCCCTGCAGCAATGCATACCGATCCCCCTCTGTCAAGTGCCCAGTCATCTACATAAAATCTGTCAATGCGTGCATGAATAGGCATCTGTTGCCTCCTGTTCGACCAAGAGAACAGGAGGGACTGTGGCTGAATAAGAAAGGCATCATCACACCAAGTATCTCTGCCACAGAAATGGAAAAGGAAGGCATCCCAAGCTGCTCTCTCCAAAGAGTGAAGTCCGCCTTCTCTACCCCCTTTTTTGTCTGAAGGTAACTCGACCATGTTAAAGTCACCTCCAATCACCCAAGAATCCACAATGGGGGCCCAGGAGAGCAAAGTCTTCCACATAAGGACACGTTCCCCTCTAATGTTGGAGGCATATAGGTTGAGGAAGCCAACCTTACGCCCTCCAATCAAGAGAATAATCCACTGAGCTCTAGAGGGGATAATGACTCCGTGCCCAACAACTAAGGGGAGAACCGACTGCGAAACTGAAATAGAAGTGCCTCCCCTAGTGCCCAATGCAGGCGACCAAAAAGTATGTCCTGAGAGCAACTTGCCTGACTTGGCACAATCTCTATAATCCAGCTTGTGCTCTTGAATAAATAATATATCAATGGGACCACCAGTAACACCTGGATGAAGCTGATCCCGGATCAGCTGTCTGCGGCGGCGATGTGGGACGCCACCTAGGCCCTGTATGTTCCAACTGATAATCCTCATCGACGGGAGGATGTAGAGTGGAACACCTTACCCGACCTAGTGGCGGAAACAAACCCCTCAACAGGGGAAGACCTCCTGGATGGAGGGAAGGAACCCAGTGGAGGAAAGTCAATAGGGGAAAGAATCCTGGCACCTGAAGAAGAAGCCCTGTCAATAGGAAATCCAACCACTGGCTCCCCAAAAGTAGCGGGAACAAACTCCTCCTCTGGGAAATCTGAACTCTCTGCCAAGGCTGAAAATGAGTTCCTGTGGAGCAATCCAGACACCGGAGTACGAAGGATCCCTTGTGAGGGAAGAGGATCAACAGTGTAAGCTATCCCCTTCCCCCTGTCTAAGGGAGGGAGTGAGGAAGGCTCTCTACCCGGTGTCTGCCCAGCCGCGGAAATCTCTCCGTCCTCAAGAGGAACATCTGGCAGTGCTGGATCTAAGGAAGAAGCTGCAACTGGGGAGGAGGTCGAAGCTTCAGCGTCTCGGACTGTGCAAGGTGAGACAGGAAGGACAGCTCGAGGTGAAGCAGAATCTACTAAGGTACCCTCGTGAACTGAAGGAGGGACCTGCACACGTACTGGAACCCACTGTAAAGCGTCACGTGTGCCTGAGGGAGGTGGGGGTCGAGGAGCAGGACCTGTACCACCCCCCTGGTGAGGCCGAGGAATAGGTACTGAACCTGTACCACCACCTGACTGAGCAGGACCGCCACGTGAAGAATGAGGAGCAGGAGCTGGACCTGTACCACCCCTCTGTCGAGGTCGAGGGGCAAGTGCCGGGTCTAATCTCCCCCCCTGTCCCCCCTGTCGATGTCCTGAGGCGGTAGCTGTACCAGAGGTCTTCTTAGGCCTTTTCTTCTTTCTGGGACAATCCCTGGCAAAGTGTCCCGAGGTCCTGCAAATCCTGCACTGGTCCTGCCTGCCTGAAATCTCCACTCTCTGGCGAAAAAAGGAACCATCCGGGCGCTGTATCATGACGTGGTCCATCTCGAGGTTAGGATCCTTGCAAAGGACCCTAACTCTAGGAACCCCATCAGCCTTGGTTGCCTCTGCTGCAGTCAATGGCAACCCAGGGAGGGGTGGGATCTCAGCAACTACGCCAAAATGCTCCCCAATAACAGAAAGAAGTCGATAGTAGACCTGGGGAAGCCCGGGGAACCTGATGAAGAGCGAAAAGAATTTCTTATCTGCCTCAACTGGGTCGAAACCAAGGTGAAAGGCTTCAAAGAAGATCTTCCTGTGTCCCAGGTGTAAAAGCTCGGCCTTGAGCACAGTGCTCGCAGCCTCTGGAGTGTCAAAAACAACCTGGAAGAAACCTCGTCCCAGAAGGCGAACATCTACCAATCGAGGAGCGAGGTCTGGGGGGAGAGCCGCAAGCATCCAGTCTCTGGCTTGGGATCTGGAAGGGTGAGACCCGAAGATGCGTGCTAACAAAGTGGTAGAGCACTCAATCTCTACATCCTTCCTGAGCTGCTGCAACTCGTCTTTAGAGAATGTGATAGTTTTCGCGGCCGGTGGAGATGGGATTGGCTGACGGGGAATCCATCGCCAATCAAGGTGAGGAGGCCGACTCGAACAGGAAAAAAGGCTCCTTCCGTTCCAAAAAACTGCAAGGGGCAAGGGAGGGGAAAGGAGGCTAGGAGGAAGCAGGGGGGAAGGGGAGGGAAGGAGGAGAGGGGCTAAGGCTGAGAGGGGAGAGGGGCAAGGAGGGAGGGGAAGGGAGAGGAGAAGAAAGGGAGGAGTGAGAGGAGGAGAGGGGGCGGGAGAGCAAGCAGGGAGGGGGCGGGACAGCAGGGGAGGGGGCGAGACAGCAGGGAGAGGGAGCGGAGCAGCAGGGGAGGGGGCGGGACAGCAGGAGAGGGGGCGGGACAGCAGGGAGAGGGAGCGGAGCAGCAGGGGAGGGGGCGGGACAGCAGGAGAGGGGGCGGGACAGCAGGGAGAGGGAGCGGAGCAGCAGGGGGGAAGGGGCGGAGGCAGGGGGAGAGGGGGAGCAGCAGGGAGAGGGGGCGGAGCAAGGGGGGAGGGTACGGAGCAGCAGGGAGAGGGGGCGGGACAGCAGGGGGCAGAGGGGAGCAGCAGGGGGGAGGGGCGGAGGCAGGGAGAGGGAGCGGAGCAGCAGGGGGGAGGGGACGGAGGCAGGGAGAGGGGAGGGGGAGCAGCAGGGGAACGGGGAGGAGCGCAGCCTATCTTTTGTAGTGTAAACTCTTAAAAAATTGCTTGGAAGAGCAGCCTTTCCCGTTGTCTAGATCAGGTTTCCCATTTAGCAAGCTTTCTACAATCATTGGATTGAAGAGAGAATTGAGCCTGACATAAGAGCATGCTTTCCTCTGAAGACAAAGGGCGAAGATGAGCAAGCTCAGTCAAACTCTGCTAAGTAAATTTGGCACGTGTTACAGTCTCCCTTGTGGCTTGCATATAGGATTGGCCATAATCACGAATAACTGCTTGCATCTGAGAAACAAAAGCTTGCCAGGCATAATCCAAACCAATGTGTATCTGACGAGAGAGAGGCTGAATAGCATCAGAGACCAAGGCTTTAAAGTCAGCATGCTCCAGATAACTAGTATTAATCAGCAAAAGCCTTTGGCAAGGCAATCTGTCAGTGGGAAATTCATGTAAGGAAAGCCTCAACCAAAGAGGAGCATGATCCAAATGTGTGAAAGCATGATCAACCCAAATTTAACAAGTAAAGGCATCACAATGCTGTGGATCAACCTGATACCATCTGCCCAAGCGTGCCCGATAAGAAGATTGAGCATTATGCTAAAAGGTATAGCCCGAAAGCATGGGCTGTAATTCCTTCCAGAGATCAACCAGGCGCAACTGAAGCAAAAAATCAGACTATGCCTTGAGTGTGGCCTAAGGTGTTGTCACCCGATTGAAGGACATTATTAAAGTCAACCACAATGAAGGCATGTTGTCACCATGGATAGCTATGCATGGCAGTCCAGATCAAAGCTCTATCACGAGAAGATTGGGAGACATAAACCGATGCAAATTCAAAAATTTCCCCTTGAACAAGGCATTGAACAATAATCCATCTACCATGGCAATCATTGAGAGCCACAACAGGTTGAAGGTCGTGCTTTACCAAAAAAGCCACACGAGAAAAGGAGTGCTCTCTAGCATACAAGATATCATAACCAGCAAAATGGCCTATTTGACTTGCATACATATGTTGATTATGCTCTTGCAAAGCAACTATATCAAGCTGCAATTGCTTGATATACATCTAGACTAGTTTCTATTTACGACCATCACACATTCCATGTACATTGACTTCAAATGATCAAGCATATTTACAGTTATGGGACAGGTATGTACAGCAACTAGCGGGTTGTCTACGTCTGCATTTCCACCTCAATGTCCAAGCCTCTGCCCTAGGATGAAGCATCGGCCTGAGGAGAGGACAAAAGTGCAGCAACTTCTTCTTCAAGAAACAAGGTCCGATTTGCAGCCACAGCAGCCCAGGTCAAGCCAACACCAGAGTTTTCAGTAGGTGTTTTCCCATGAGAGGATGCACCACTCCAAGTCCGAGAAGGCAAAGGTCGCCTGGGGGAGATCACTTTGCAAACTTTTTCCCCCTTCCCCTGAGGTGGAGAGGACAAAGACACGGGAAAAGAAGCATTACCATTTGAGACAGCCGGGGCTTTGCCTTTGTCTTGAACAGAGAAAAATTGTTTGACCCCTTTGTTTTTTACCACAGAAGAGGCATTTGCATTCTTATTCAAAGACTGAACCATTTCAGCTTGCACCGGCATCCGTGGAGCAAGCCATGTGCCCAAATTGCTTGCATTTAAAGCAAGCACCTGCAAACAGCCCCCACTTGAGCTTGTAAAAGGCACTCCCCATGGAAACATTATTCACACTAACTGAATATGAAGCTGGAGTGGGATGATCCGTATCCCACAAAATGCAGAAGCGATTCGAATTTCCATTGGGTCGCGGTGGACATACCACCTTACTGAGGGAAGCTGCAATTTTAGGTGAAAGAGAAGACAAGCATCGAGGAAAATCCACAACTTCTACCCAAACAGGGCAACGATGCCAAATCAATGACTGATAATCCCGGGTGGGAGACCAGGGCAAGACATGGACCATCTACTGGCCATAGAAGAGAGGAGAGTGCCCCAGCAAAACCTGACAGTGCTCCTTATCAACCATGACGATCTCAAAAAAGCTCCTAGTTGCATAATGAACTTTTTTGACATAAGAACCACCAAGGGTTCGAGTCAACCAATTCCCAACATCTGCTGTAGCAGGCATCCATCCTGGGAAGAAAATTAGAATGGCATGTTTTGCATACTCGTTAACTGGATCAAAGATATCATCCACTTCCACCATAATGCCAGTGGTGGGAAGTAGATCTTCCAACCTTTGCGGATGCCTTCAAACCCTTCATGTATAACCTCATAAACAAGCTGAGCCTCAACAGAGTCATGAAGGGAATTATCTGAATCCATCACCTGTTTTTGTTTCTTGTTGGAAACCAACTTGTCTTTGTGAAAGGTTTTCTCATAGGAATAATCAACCATTCGAGTCAAGGAAAAGTCTTGGAAGCAACAAAGCTTTACAAGGAGGAAAGCACAGTAGGTATAAAACTGTATGGACAAAACTGTACGGACTATACAAACAAAACTATACGGATTTTTCCTGGCTGTATGGACAAAATCGTACGGATTTTATATATATATATATATATATATTTTTTTTTTGGGTGGTGAATTTTTCTGAGAGCAAAACTGTAAGGTTTTTCCCGACTGTATGGACAAAACTGTACGGACAAAACTGCATAGATTTTCCCTGGCTGTACAGACAAAATCATATGGGTTTTTGACAATACGAAATTTTTTATTTTTGTAATTTTTTTTTTAATTTTTCGGCAAAGCATACAGACACAAAACGGGCGTCAAACGGAACCTCGAGGGCGTCAAACTGAGGGAGAAACAAGCAGCTGCAACGTGGGAGCACACAGTTTTTTTTTTTTTGTTAATATCCACACCACACACACACACACACACACACTTTTTTTTTTGGGTAAATCCATGATTATATTATCAGCAAAATTTACATGAGGGTCTCAAAAAACAGAGAGCCTCAACAGGAAATCAAAAGCAAAGAGAAACTATTTCCAAGCATGACTGAGGAAGATCTCCTTGATGGCAAGGAGATCTTGCCATCAAGGAGATCTTATGAATATTTCAGACTCTCCCTACCACACACACACACACACACACACACATGCATGTGTGCTCTCTCTTCACATTTGGCTATCTAAGTTTTTGTTGTTGGTTGGGATTGCAAAGCTTAGTAAGTGCTGGGTTGTGAGATTCCAAAATTTTTCAACACCCAGATGGCAACTTATGCTTGGGTACTGAGGAGAACATAACCGTAGCTTTTCTTACTAAGTTATTTTTATTTTATTTATTTTTTATTTTATTTTATTTTATCATTTACTCATAATTTTGTCTAAAGGCACTTACAAACTCCCTTCTTTCCTTTGTTCTCATAAAAAAATTTAATTTGTTAGATTGGTTATATTCTAGATCTTATGAAGGTAGATATATGAATGATATGCATGAGTTACATGCTGCTAAAGGCCAGACCAAAGAGTGTTCTGAAATATGCATATGATGCATTTAAGTTATACAGAATCTTAAAATACAGCTGTTTGAAGGGCTTGCATACTCCCAAAAAGCATGTTCCATGCACAATCCAAAATTGACAGAATGAAGAGCTAAATCACAATTTTTGTTTTATGTTGAAATCTCTTTATTCGTTTTTACTTAGCTCTTTTAGATCAGCATTAGCTTGCAACCATCATCTATAAGATTATCATAATTGTTACACCCAACAAGGATAACTCAATTTCAATTTTCTCTTATTCCTAACAGACTGACTTCTTGAAATTGCAGATCTGGAACCAATAATCTGGTCACAATGAAGGCACTAGCTTCTTTTTTCTTCTGCTGGCATCCAGAACTTCCAGAGAGCTTTCTACCATTCTCACATTACTTGAAAGCCTAAGCTTAATTGGTACGTCCCTCGATACCTTTTTGGTATTCTAGTTTAGTAGGGGGCTCCTCCATCCCTCCAACTTTTTCATGAATCTTCTCTGCCAAATCCTTTTCAGAGACTAATTCTGACGTTTCAGTGATGGAAGAATCCTCTTTTGAAACAAACGAATCAGTCATCTGATCAACACCTTTGTCATCATCTGAAGGAACCTTTTCCAAGAGTGAAATTTCCCCGGTAACCTGATTACCATTTGATTTACATGAAGAAAAGCTAAAGAGCCTTAACCCAAGCGCTAGGTCTTTGAAGCACTCTGTGAAGGCTGGATCACCTTTTTCTATCTTGTCTAAGGATTCTTGAGTAATTGAACTTTGAAGTGTCACAATCAAACTTGCATGAAACTGTTTCATTTTAAAAAAAGCCAAACTTTTTCATAAACAAAAGGGTCAAACTGTGGCCTAACAAGGCTACTTTCCTAATGTGAATTTTCTTAGCAAGCTTATGCAAATGGTCGTTTGTAAAGAATTGAATAAAATGCATCAGAGTGAAAAATATTTATCTATCCAATGACAAAGTAATTAACCCTGGTTTAAAGAAGAAGAATCCTCTTTCTCACAGTGCAATTATTTGTGAAATCATGGTTTGTAATTCAGGAGTGGAGATCGAACCTCTCCTGACAAATCTTCTTGATACTCTTTGGATTTGTGCTCTGTCATGTTGAGGATAGTATTCCCTTTGACTTTGTATAGGATCATCCTGACATTCTTACTCTGTTATCATGTCACATACACAGACAACCAAATCAAAACAGTAATCAACATGTTGGAATGCATCCAAATGTTCCTTTGGGAATATAATGAGAAAATTACATATGACACATTGTATTTAACAGTGAAAAACTGATAGGTTTGATGGAATAGAATTACATACTTAGCAAACCAAGCATTCCATATTAGAATTATATTGAGGAAAGGCTGCTCCAATTGCAACAGGGCAACTAACAGATTCTTTTATCTTAAAGTGGTGGCTTAGGAAAACTTTGTAGCAAAGGGTGCAATCAACCTTTACAGGCAAACATTATCTTTCTTTTTCATTAGAAGATTCTCTCTCTCAAAAACTCCCATCTCATGATCAGCATAACGCAAAAGATAACATAGTCTATTTGCAGTTATTTCCAGTAGAGAGAATCACGGATGGAGTCTTTCAAGTCCTCATGTTTTGGAATGGGATTGGGATGCTTCAAGCTCAGGATTGCAGTGGTCTTCTGGTGCGGCCCCTCCTCGTACTGCTCCTTCTGCACCTTCTTCTCGCCCTGCACCATTGACGCGTGCTACTAGGCCACCTCCAGCTTCACACTCTACTTTAGTAGCGCGCCTAGGACCTTCAATAGTAGTGCATGCCTGGACCCTCACTTATTCCCTGTTGGGTACTGATCAAAGTTATGGATCCAGGGACAATATCAGTCAGCTCAAGAGACTTGTAAGAACCTGTTGGGTACTGATCAAAGTTATGGATCCAGGGACAATATCAGTCAGCTCAAGAGACTTGTAAGAACCTTTTTTTGGAGTGGACTAGAGGGGACGACACTAGGGTGTCTTGGGAGACCCTAATCCTCCCCACTGGGGAAGAGGGTCTTAATATCCATTGGATGGATTCCAGGTTCACCCCTCTTAGACATCGGCCAGTATTTGGATTGATACTATACATACCTTGATGGCCTTTTGGGCGAGCATGCAGGGATCATCGAGAGTAGCCTCTACTAGGAGGAACACTTTTTTCAGTTTATGGAGGGGATCTGCTTTCTTATCTGATTCTGTTTCAGGGTTGATATGGCATTTTCAGCCTCGACCTTGGTTATTTGCTAGCTCTTTTTTGGATTTGATTTCTCTCATGTAATTATTGGCATGTACTCCCGCATCGAGCTTGCTCTGTGGTTTTATCTCATACTTAATATAAGTACTTTTTTTGCAAAAAAATAAAGGTTATGGATCCTCCCTCCTCATAGGAGGAGACCCCCCATTTTGGGATCTCTGCCCTGGTAGTCCTCCTAAAATGATATGTATTGAGTGTTTGGTTTTCATTGAGTCTAAAGATCCTCTGCCTTGGATAGTCCTCCTAAAAAGATGTATTGGTTTTCCTATTTTGGTGTGTGGCTTCCTAACGTCTTGTTATGAAGCCAAGAAGGGATGTACTATGGGATCCATATGTATTGATAGGTTTAGAGGGGGATGTATTGTGGGAGCCATGTATTGGCTTTGATAAGTCTTGTTATCAGGCCTGGCCGAGTTCCAGGATGTTGGTGTATTCCTAGACCTATGAGCTGGTCATGTAGCCATGCTATTACGTAAGCCTCTGAGCATGTTGAGTCTCAAGCCATGAGAGTGCTTGGATCAACCTCTGAACACGCTCAGACTTTAGCCTCTGAGTTACATAGGGTACACAGTTTGATGACCATCATTGTCATGTTCTTTTCTTGGTTCCATTCCAATAGTCCCTCACCTTAGACCATCATTGTCATGTTCTGTTCTTGGTTCCATTCCAGTAGTCTCTCACCTTGCCTTCATGGGGGGGTGTTGGAATATGAAGCCAAAGTGAGTCTAAAATGAGTGGTCTAGGTGGTCTAGGGGTGTTTTATAGTCTAGTGAGTCCTAGACATGCCACGTGTCATATTGGGAGATATCCCATAGACATTGTGACTTTCTAGAGTCTAGTGGCACACTATATAGTGTTGTACTTGTCTATTGTCTATAACATCAGTCAACATGAAGTTATCTACATGTGAGTATTTTGGTTATCATTGCCTAGCACTTGTTCTTTCATTTTCCTTTCCATTTTGCTTTTCATTATGCTTTCCACATTTCCATTCCGTTCCTAGCTAGCTACTAGATCTCTTCACTATATAGTCTTGTACTCCCTCTTCAAGGGGAGATTGGATGGACAGTTCCAGATGGATCTTTACTTTAGCCCATCTAGGTCTCCCTCCTCTCCTCTTGTGGTCGCTATCCTGAAAGCTTGGTCCAGAGTTAGAAGTACTCTTCATAGAATTCCCCCTCTTCTCTCGAAGTTACTGACAGAAATCCCATCATGTGAAATGATAGCATACTTGATGAGCATGGCAAACCACTTGGTACTTCTCATTACATGCAGTGGTATAGATGGTAGAAAGGCCCTACCTCCTTTGTGGGATCCTAGAAAGCTTTCAAAAAACTTTGAGAGGATTGTAAATTGCAATTGGTAAGTCACTTAAAAGGAAGCACAAGGAGAATGCAGCAAATTGATGTAGTCATACTGATGGATTGGGTTGACATAGATGATAGGCCTATTTCTTACTCTACTTGGATGGGGCTTTCACGGGGACATGCATTTCAATTCAGGTTATAGCACTACGACATTCACGTCAGGATGTCTTGGTCTTCGATGTTCAGATAAGAAGCATACTACCAAGATCCATATATGACATTGTAAGAACAAATTAGAGACAGGTTGTGAACACAAGTGAGCAAGAGTGCACACACAAGAAAGCTCCAATAGAAATGTTCAAATGAAACAATACAAGTACTTGGTATATATAGTACCCAAGTACTATTGGTCAACCATAGGGTTGAATTTATGCCTACAACACCATATCTTTGTAATCTCTTACAATTCCCCCCTCAAAGATATGGCTGAAAGTACCCTGGAAACATCTCAAGTGTACCCTGCAGTACCTAAAGTACCACGATTGGACAAACTCATCCAGATGGATATGCAACCTATGGGAGTACATGAAAACAATGTCATTGTGAATCACTTTAGAACCCCCCTTGACATTGTGAGAATGTCTCTGATCCCCAAGCCATGTCGATGTCGTAAGAAAAGATCTGTTGATAGGGCTTTGGTGAAGATATCCGCCACATTGTCCTCAGATGGACAATAGATGAGATCAATGAAGCCATCAGAAATACAATCTTGTACATAATGATAATGATTTTCAATGTGTTTCATGTGAGCATGAAAGACAAGATTGTTGGCTATGGCAATGCAACTCTGGCTATCACAGCAGATAGAGTTTGCTTCGCCATCCTGTGCATGATGCAAGTCATGTAAAAGCTTCCTTAACCAGATTAACTCCATAGTGACTGAATTTGCAGCTTTGTACTCTGCTTCACCGGAGGAAAGAGAGACTCGCTCTTGCTTCTTACTAAGCCATGAGATACAGGCTGAACCCAATGAGAAGCAATAGCCAGTAGTGTACCGTCTGTCGTCAATGTCCCCTGACCAATCTGAGTCGGTGAAACCACTCGGCTTTAGATCACAATATGAAGCATAATGCAAGCCATGGACATATCTGAGAACCCTCTTTGCTGCATTCCAATGTGTGATCGTGGGACAATGCATGAACTAGATCAAAAGCCATGTGGCGTAGGCAATATCAGGCTGTGTGGAGCATAAATATATCAAACTGCCAACCAACTGCCTGTACAAAGTGCCATCAAACTTTTCAGCAGTATCATGCTTACTCAACTTGAGTCCCTTTTCCAATGGAGTAGCCACAGGCTTACAGTTCTCCATTTTAACTTTCTGCAACAACCCCTTCGAATACTTTGTCTATGACATAGAAATCCCATCATGGGTCTGCCAAAACTCAATGCCAAGACAATAGTGCAATAGGCCCAAATCTGTCATGTCAAAGTTGTGACATAAAGCGTATTGAACTGCTGTAATTTGCTGCAAATCACTACCAGTGAGTATGATATCATCCACATGTAGTACCAACATGACCAATTCTGATTTTTGCTGCAGAACATACAAATTTGGCTCTGTATGATAGTTTACGAAGCCCTGGGACAGCAAAATCTGATGTATCTTCTGATAGCACGCATGAGGTGCTTGCTTCAGCCCATATAGAGCCTTCCTAAGTTTGCATACCTTGTGCTCTTGTCCCTTCACCTCAAAACCTTGGGACTGATGTACATAGACCTCCTCTTTAAGATCTCCATTGAGGAAAGTGTTCTTGACATCCATCTGGTATATTGACCAACCATAAAACGCAGCAAGAGAGATGACACGACGAATGGTGGTCATCTTGGCCACTGGAGCAAATGTCTCCTCATAATCTATCCCCTCCTCTTGTGCATACCCCTTGGCAACCAAACGGGCTTTGTATTTCTCAACTGTGCCATCTGAATGGTATTTCACCTTATAAATTCATTTCGTGCGAACCACATTTTTCCCAATGGGCACATCAACCAAGTCCCATATGGCATTCTTCTCAATGGATTTAATCTCAGCTTCCATAGCTTTCTGCGATGCCGGATTATGATGAGCATCCTTGAAGCTCTGAGGCTCATTTTCAGCTTCCATCACTGAGGTCATCAAAGCAAAATTGACCTTTTTCTTATTTTTATGAGTGCTGGCCCTGGTTTTCCCCAAAGTAGGCTGATCCTTAGCATCTTAAATAGTCAACCTTGC